>NC_063200.1:10131823-10226823 GCF_017589495.1 Alosa alosa
AGGAGACGGAGACGTTGATGGAGCAGGAGACGGACATGATGGAGCAGGAGACGGACACGTTGATGGAGCAGGAGACGGACACGTTGATGGTTCAATTCGGCTGCCACCGCTGTTTACGTGAGCACTGGGGAAACTGACCCTTGTAAGAATCGACATACTGTATATGCTTTGGATAAAAGTGTCAATCACATGAATAAGTAAGTAAATCTCATCATTTATTTCTCTACATTTAATCTATATTTATTTCCATTTATCCATTTAGCAGATACTTTTCATACAGGGCCATTGTCCCCAGAGCAACTCAGGGTTAAGTGTCTTGCTCAAGGGCACAACGCTGGAGGATGGGAATTGAACCCACAACTTTTACATGCAACTGCTAGCTCAGCTCCTTAGCCACTACTATACTACCACCTCTACACACACACACACACACACACACACTGCATGCTAGCTCAGCTCCTTAGCCACTACACTACTACCACCCCTACTCACACACACACACACACACACACACACACACACACTCACTCACTCTCACACACACACACACATACACACACACACACTGCATGCTACTGTAGCTCAGGTCATAGCTGTCAACCCTCCCGTTTTTTTCCGGGTTTCTCACATATTTTAACTTTTTTCCCGCAGTCTTCCCGTTTTAATAATTTCCCGTAAAATATCCCGTATTTTAACAATCTCATAACATTAGCTCTACCATCGGACTTGTCAGTCTGTTTACTGTTGTCCTGTTGCTACCCCCTTGCCCTTCCAGCGAAACAGATGTTTTCAAAGCATCGTTTTGCTTACTTGAAGGTGACGGTGAGACTATTTAAGTTTTAAGATGACGGCGTGGTTGTGAGAGCACGATTTAGTGGCACCTGCATAGTGTACGGCCGCACACGCACTGTGTGTATCGGCCTACGAGTATAGAAAGAATTCCCCCTGTTTGTATATTTACTCCAAGTTGGCCTACCATAACTTCCCAACTCTGCACTGTAGCATATAAACTGCTTGACAGGCTATTAATATTTTTCTTTAAAATAAACAAATGCATTTGTTCAACTTTATGAAGAAGAAATACGCACTAGGCTACTGGAACGCACACATTTTGTTTGCGCAGGAGAGAGAATGACAGCGCACAGGGGCAACGATTACAGAACTTTAGCCTTGTTAGGGATGTATACAGTTGACCGAATTAATATAGGCTGTTGTTAGGCGTAAATAGGCTACTTTGTTGTATTGTTTAGCTGGCCAATGCACGACCTTGCAATTGCGAAACGGACTAATACTGCAACCCTTCCAACGCTGGGGGACACATTTTTACATTTTCTGCGTGAGAAACCTTTGAAATCTCCCTTATTTTCAAAGCTCAATGTTGACAGCTATGGCTCAGGTCCTTACTACTACTAGTCTGGTAGCCATGGGGTCAGACCTGGTTTTGTCGGTTAAAGTTTTTTTTTTGTTGCAGAATCTTGTAGACCAGGGGTATCTCTTTAAGATTTAAGAGGGTGCCCAGTGATATCTATAATTTAATGTTTAAATATGAAAAAGCCCAATGTGCCAAAATCATGAAATAGGATATACCTCTAATTTCAAGATGAGTAGGCATACTCATATTAAATGCAAATCAACTCAATTAAAATGTACTAAAATACAATGTTCTGTGTGATAGTTTTTCAGACAGTACATTCAAATTTGGACAATTTTAACCCTTTACTAAGTGAATTAATGAATTTCTATGTTTCAGATAATGCCAGTCAGGGAGCCATGGGGTCAGACCTGGTTTTCTGGGTTATTTATTTATTTATTTATTCATTTTTGCTTAGACTTGTTGACTTGGGGTGGCTCTTTAATATTTAGGAGGGTGCCCAGTGTGATATCCCTTGGGCAATGTCCTACATTAACCATTAAAGCCCTGTGCCGAAATCATGAAAAAAAAAAAAATAGGAAAAGCAAATAATCAACTCAAATAGAATGTTCTAAAATACAGTTTGCAGTGTGATAGTTATTCAGACAATACTTCATGCATTCAAATTGGGAAAATGTTACCCTTTTCTATGTCAAATAATGAATTTATAATTTATAATTTCAGATATTGCCAGAATTGTCCAGTTCTGGCTCGTCCTACCCTAACCTAAAACATGCAGAGAATATTGTGCAAGGCACCATTAACCTGGCAACTGCATCTGTTAGAGCTACAAGGATTTTCACTCTTGCAGCCACATCTGATCATCTCCAAAATGTAGTTTGGTGCAAGTTTGACATTTTCTGGTAGACTGGTTGGGCTTAGTAACGAATCAATGAATCTTTCTTCAAATGGCAGTTGAATTTCCAACTGAAGTATTCCTTTGCTTCAGGCTCCAAATACTTCAATACTTAAAAATGAATATTCTCTTTTTGAATGACAATTTTAGGCTCTGAGCATAGACTACTACTGCAATAAAGAATAAAAATAAATGTATATTTTATACATATTAGAACAGTAGAACAGACACCCTGTAGACATCAGCTAAAAGAGGGCAGTTTAGGCTAACAGTAATCATTTACATAGCATACATGCAGTAAGTCCTTCCACTCAGCAGCCATATTGTAGCACTTTTTGGGCACTTATCGGGCATCTATTTCGGCGTGCGCAAGACTTCACAACACCAACCTTGCTCCAGCAGTGAGATCACAACACATGAAAGGGGTGGGATATGTGTAGACAACTGCCATATTGGCGTTACAAACTAACCCCATGCATTTCTATGGAGGATTTTTTGAGTGTTGTGACTCCTCATTAGAAAGTCTCCTCCATCCACACCTAAGAGACGTGCTATTGAGAGATGCTAGCACGTAGCACCCATGGATTAGTTTCCTCTCCCACTCTGAGAATGAAATCGGCACTTCAGAAGCACCTACATACACCAAACTTTCCAGTCTTATACCTAACTATATTTAGAAGGCTTCTACAGAGGGGTTTGTTGATATGTTATTCCTAGCCTTTTTATATTACATTTTATTCCTAAAAACATGGCGAAAATGTATTTTTTTAAAGGCTATTGGCAGTCTTTTATGATTTACGGAATAAATAAAAGAGATATCTAAAATTCCCTGTGTAAAAGACTTTTCATCTAATATGTCAACACAATGAAAAAGTAATTTTGAACCTGGCATCATCCAATGTTCCGATTTAGTTTTTTTTAGTTTATGCTAATCAGCACATATTTAATTAGATTATGCTTAATTTGCATATTTAAACTTTATATTACAGATAACTTGTAATACATTTCTTTTCCATATTAATGTAAGTAATCAACTGGTTTCATAGTGATATCTGCTAGTATGGTGCCTCGCCTTATATTCAACACATTGGACAAGAAAGGCTTAATATCGAGAATTGCCCAAGGGATATCACCAGGCTCCCTCTCTAATCTTATTGAGTTACCCCTTGACAGCAAGAAACAGCAAAAAAAAAAACTTTAACCGACAAAACCAGGTTCACCTAAATTATGGCATTTGGCTGCCAGACTATACCACCCCTACACACACACACACACACACATAGGCACGCACACACACACACGCGCACAACACACACTCTCTCACACACACACACACACACACACACACACTGCATGCTAGCTCAGCTCCATAGCCACTACACTACCAAACTCCTCCAGCAGGCCATGTTATTTGCAGTCCACCTCGTCCACCCTGCCACCACCCTCCTCCAGCTTGTTTGGTGTGACCGGTCCTGATGGTGGCCTGAGGGCCTCCTCTGGGTTTGATAGCTTTCCCATCCGCCAGTAGATATGATGAAAGATGTTCCAACGCTTTGAAGCCTGCTTCAGTGTATTCCATCATGCATGCCGATTTTCACTGCGATACCTTTACCTATATACCTACTAACGTATTCTATAAATAGATGAGCACACAAACATCTCCTTTGTCATAGTGACAGTGTTCAGTCATCTGATGATGGCTTCGTTTGTTTGAAGTCTTCAGTTCAAACTTTGTAGCGCAAAAAAATGTGTCAAAGTGTTTTTCACAGTGATGTGACGAGCCAATTAGGACTGACTGTTTTCTGGACCAATAAAACTAATCGGATTCAGAGGGAGGGGCGGGACTTCAAAGAGTGGAGAGAAGAACACGGAGGTGAGCAGTGGAAGCCGGCGAAGAGTCTCAACTTAAACTCCACAGTTAAGTTTTGTGTTGAGAGCAAAGGAACTTTGCAGCTGCAAGCGGAGTGGTGCAGTTTCGTACTGATTGTGGTTCACCACAAACTTAAATATAGCTGCCGAGTCAATGAGATGTACATTAAAACTGGTGCAGTTTCGTACTGATTGTGGTGAACCACAAACTTAAATATAGACCCTTTCAACAATAAAAACAAAAACAATGCTTGAACGTTCTATTTGGGCCCCAATCTACTTCCTCTGCATTAAGATAACATATGGAATGTTAAAAAGGAAGCCTTGTGGGGCCAACTATGATGCTGATAATGGAACTCTCTTGAAAGGGTCCATAGATGCCGAGTCTGAGTGTGTAGACAGCTCTGGAGTGTGAAGTGAATCAGTCGGTCTGGCAAGTTTGGATGCTCTTCCCCTCCTCTCCCTCTCCCTCTCCCCTTTGTGACTATCCCTACCATTGCACCGCCCTTGAGGAATCCACCTCACCTCAAACTTGCTTTCCCACCACTATGGAATATTTCCTCACTGAGATGTACATTAAGTGAGATGGGCATTGTTGTTGATTCTCTATACCTTTGCAGTCTGATTTTAAGTTTCAACATTTAAAACTTTACCACTTTAAACTCCACCAGAGTGATTGAAGAAAGGTAGAAAATTACAGGTTAATACTGAACTCCAACTGTGAAGGTATGTGTGAGGCACAGTGAAGGCCTCTTATCTGTTCTGATTCTTTTTTGTTGTTTTTGCTTTTGTTTATTATTTTTTTATTTTGTCCTGGTGTTATATCAGATACTGGGGTCATGCATGAGTCAGTGCACCCGATGATGCTTGTTTTGCATTTTAATCATCTTTTTTTGCTTCACTGCTTCATCTAGAGATTTAACTCATAGGCTCTGACATCAGCTCACATGCCGTAGAAGTAACCAAAGCCTTGATGTTTGTTGGAACCATAGCCAAACAACCAGTGTGTTCATGTCTTGGCATAAAAGCTGTGCGTTTAGATTTGAAACATGCTCTTTACGTCCATGCCTGGAGGGTTCCAGAGAGCCTACATCTAAACTAGTGCCACTAACCACAACATTTGAAAATTCAAATACTTGCCTGAAGTGACTGAGTGTTTTTGTGATCCTTCTGGAAGAGTTAGTAGATAGTGAACTGTACACGACCTTGTCTTGGCCCGTTAAGTGAAACTGGTAGCTATATTTATTCCAACAGTTGAGCTTGTTGCTATGGCATTTCAGTGTCACGATTCAGAGCATTCCGGGACTAACACCTGAGAGCTTGAGTTTCTCAGCTTAATCTTTCACTCAAACTTCATATTGCATACATCAAACACAGTCTAGATCACTGAAGGATGTAGGTAAGATTTTAGGCAGCTATGATTTGAGAGAGAGAGAGAGAGAAAGAAAGAAAGAGAGAGAGAGAGAGAGAGTCATTTACCTCGTTATTTAAGCGCGTCTTTTCAGGGCCCTGGCAGTATGCTGTGTCCTCGTGAGCTGCTCCAAATGCATCACTCCTGCTCCGTGGGCTGGAGAGGAGCTGCAGAGGAGAGAGGAGAGGAGAGAGGAGAGGAGAGGGAGGAGGAGAGAGGAGAGGAGAGGAGAGGAGAGGAGAGAGGAGAGGAGAGGAGAGGAGAGAGGAGAGAGGAGAGAGGAGAGGGGAGAGGAGAGGAGAGGAGAGAGGAGAGGAGAGGAGAGAGAGAGAGGAGAGGAGAGGGGAGAGGAGGAGAGGAGAGGAGAGGAGAGGAGGAGAGGAGAGGAGAGAGGAGAGGAGGTTGGTTTCATTTGCCATTTTATTCTCAGTATTTTCATCTGTCTCTCTTTCTGTTCTTCTTCTTTCCTTTTCTCTCTCTCATCTTTTTGTTTCTCTCCTGCCAGCTTGAAATTTGTGGGCAGCAGTTCTTCCTCTGCCTCCGCAATTTCAGCATGTAGTGTGGAGGAAGAGATTTTGAAGGTGTGTGAGTGTGTGTGTGTGTGTGTGTGTGTGTGTGTGTGTATTGAAACTCTCCATCCATTCAGCTCCTCAGTTGTGTGTTGTTAAATCACATGTAAGTCCCCCCCCTCTCTCTCTCTCTCTCTCTCTCTCTCTCTCTCTAACTGTCCCCTCTGCATGCTTATGGGTATTTTGGGTCTCGCTGCACGATCCTCACAGTCCTCTGGATGGCATGGCAGAAAGAGAGAGGGAAAGGGAGAGACAGAGAGAGAAAGAGAGAGAGAGAGAGACAGAGAGACAGAGAGAAAGAGAGAGAGTAAGGAGCTTTTCACATGTGGAACAGACAGATACATGTGGAACAGGCAGGTAAACTGGTACATAAGTGTCATTATGCAACAGGCAGGTAAACTGGTGCATGAGTGTCATTATGCAACAGGCAGGTAAACTGGTACATGAGTGTCATTGTGCAACAGGCAGGTAAACTGGTACATGAGTGTCATTGTGCAACAGGCAGGTAAACTGGTACATGAGTGTCATTGTGCAACAGGCAGGTAAACTGGTACATGAGTGTCATTGTGCAACAGGCAGGTAAACTGGTACATGAGTGTCATTGTGCAACAGGCAGGTAAACTGGTACATGAGTGTCATTGTGCAACAGGCAGGTAAACTGATACATGAGTGTCATTGTGCAACAGGCAGGTAAACTGGTACATGAGTGTCATTGTGCAACAGGCAGGTAAACTGGTACATGAGCGTCATTGTGGAACAGGCAAGTAAACCGGTACATGAGCATCACTGTGGAACAGGCAGGTAGACAGGTACACAGGCACGTTTACAGCAAAGTAGAGCTCCCTAGTAGGCAGGTAAACAGGTAGACAGGTACACAGACACACTGTGGAACAGGCAGGTAAACAGGTGCACAGATATAAGAGCATCACTGTGGAACAGGCAGGTAAACATACACTAGGAGATAGTTGTCTCAAGGCTCTGATGAACCATCTGTCTTCTAAATATAAATTGAGTATGTTTGTGTGTGTGTGTGTTTGTGCGTTGTTTGTTATGATCTCCAGGAATGTTTTCATTTCCACCTGTATAACACAGTAGCTGCCTGTCAGCACACACACACACACGCACACACTATATAACTATAAATGCTAATGAGGTGTTATCAAACAAATAGATATTACAGGGCCATCATTTTACACCCACTTAAAAACACTGCACCTGTTTCCTGTTCATCAGCTATCCCAGACTAAGTGAACACTCATAACGCTTGCATGAAGAGAATAAAAGATGGCGAGGCCTAACAAGGTAAACAAAAGAACTGGTTGCTTTTAAAATGGCACTGATGAACAAAACTGGCACTCCTAACACTGATTCCATTGCCTGTGGAGTTATGTTCCCAATGCATGCATGAAACATGTATCTACAACTACACCTGTTTTTAAAAAGCAGAACACATTCACTGCAAAACAGTCTCCGCCCCAGTTTAAAAGAGTAGGTTGGGATGTCCATACAGGACCGCACTACTATAACGATATGACTTTATTTTTGCTCACAGGCATGCCACATTTTAGACACACATTACAACTGGCTATATACGACCTGTCTATTGCCATAAAACAATGCTGATAACCTCGTTACTTTTTATAGCTAACAGTGGAGTCATGGACCAAAAATAAAATAGCATTCAACAAAACTCTCCAAATTTCATGGCAGTTTTTATTTATTGATTTATATTTATTTATTACACGGCTCTTCACAAGGCAAGTAGAACGCTCCATTGACTTGAATGGGCTTTCCCAAAGTTCTACGGTAAAATATTTTCATGTAATTACCGCTGCAAACATATAATTACCGCTGTCAATCAGCTGTGTTCTAAAGAATGTTTGATTCAAGTTCAACGTGTGTTGTTGCGAACTATGTTTCTCAGCAAATGCCACGATGAACGGTAACAAATAGGCTAGGCTACGTAGGCTAAAGTCCTATCGTGGGAAGTTTATTATTTCGTTTTGGCAAGTAGCCGTGTAATAAGCGGGATAATGTATAGAACGCCGGTAATTATTGGGAAAATAAGTCCCTTCAGGGCGGAACAAAATTCTTTTCGCCCTGTCGGGACTTATTTTCCCAATAATGACCGGCGTTCTATGCATTATCCCTTTCTTATTAACTGCTGAGGTCATCATTTGTACCTCTAGAAAAATGAAATGATTGACAATGTTGATGAAGTGAAGCAGTTGTCATAATTAATACAGTAATGTTAATTTCTGGTAGATGGGGGCAGTTAGTCTAATCTTTAGTAAGCTTTTAAGACAATGTGGGTAACATCATAGAATTTGCCATATCAATGATATATATTACTACAGCACACCTGATAAAATAAGAAATATTTATGTTACCAACAATCAATGTGTGTCTATCCCAAAATATGAAACCAAATGGTCCTGTAAGATGAAAACCGTAATGGAAGTAGGAAGTCCAGAAGTAGGAAGTCTTTAATGTGCTTTACAGAGCCCAAGGCCAGAGCAAGGGCAAGGGTGGCCAGGAAGAACATGTGTGTGTGTGTGTGTGTGTGTGTGTGTGTGTGTGTGTGTGTGTGTGTGTGTGTGGCAGTGTTAAGTATTTTCACAGGAAGAAACCTTGAGCATAGTGGGATATCTGCTGAAGACAGAAGGACGGTGGGTGAGAGGAGAATGCAGCACATACAGAACAGCACCAATGCAGCAGATACAGAACAGCACCAATGCAGCAGATATAGAACAGCACCAATGCAGCACATACATATAACAGCACCAATGCAGCACACACATATAACAGCACCAATGCAGCAGATATAGAACAGCACCAATGCAGCACACACATATAACAGCACCAATGCAGCAGATATAGAACAGCACCAATGCAGCAGATATAGAACAGCACCAATGCAGCACACACATATAACAGCACCAATGCAGCACACACCTATAACAGCACCAATGCAGCAGATATAGAACAGCACCAATGCAGCAGATATAGAACAGCACCAATGCAGCACACACAGAACAGCACCAATGCAGCAGATATAGAACAGCACCAATGCAGCACACACATATAACAGCACCAATGCAGCAGATATATATATAACAGCACCAATGCAGCACACACATATAACAGCACCAATGCAGCAGATATAGAACAGCACCAATGCAGCACACACATATAACAGCACCAATGCAGCATATATATATATATATATATATATATATATATATATATATATATATATATATATATATATATATATATAACAGCACCAATGCAGCACACACATATAACAGCACCGATGCAGCAGATATATAACAGCACCAATGCAGCACACACATATAACAGCACCAATGTAGCAGATATATAACAGCACCAATGCAGCACACACATATAACAGCACCAATGCTGCAGATGTAGAACAGCACCAATGCAGCACACACAACTAAGCACCAATGCAGCAGATATAGAACAGCACCAATGCAGCAGATATAGAACAGCACGAATGCAGCACACACAGATAAGCACCAATGCAGCTCATATAGAACAGCACCAATGCAGCACACACAGATAAGCACCAATGCATGCAGATAGGAGACCATGAACAGCTAGCATTCAAACTCATACAGCATTGTGTGTGCTTATTGTACTCACAGGTTACTATCTAAAAGTAGCTATGAGCACCGGAGGAATGGCAGTCCTAGGAGCTGCCTGGTTAAGGGGAAATGCCACTCAATATACCTTTTAAGTAGAAATGTGATGCATCCTTTGAAATATGTCCTTAAAGAAATAACAAAGATATTGGCAGTGTTTGGGAGAGGTGTTTTGAAAGGGGAAAGGGCAGGCAGTCTGCTGAGACACCTCTCATGAATACACTACCTGCTGATGTTCTGGCTTTGGCTGGAAAATAACCAACACTGGGAAAGAATGTGAAATGATGGGGGGGCTGAAATAAATAAGTCCATTGTAAAATGTCATTTTGAACCATATTGAGTTATTTATATATTTATATTTACATTGTGTATATGTATTGCTAGTTCATTTTCAGGATTTATTTTATAGGCATATTTATTTAACACATTGACACAGACATAAATGCCTTTCCAAATAATTATAATAATAATAATAATAATAATAATAATAAATGGCAATTCATGCCTTACAGTGACATGGAGAATTGTATAATATATGCTACTATCATTTCCTACTAAGCCATTTCAAATATATAATATAAAATATATATAATATAAAATATATATTATACATGTACTGTACATGACATGTGTAATCTGCACAGACCTCCCTTTATATCCTCTCAGTCACTTCACATTATACTTCTGCATATTTAATACTTGTAAATATGTCTACCTCTAAGTACATTTAATTCCCAAATTAGAAAATATCCAGGAGTTGACTTGAGTTGAGAGTCATTAGGTGGTTGATGTAAGACAGAGGTTAAATGCACCTAACCACCCATGGCAAATATTCTTATTTTCGCCTCACTAGAACTTGACATGGTGACAGATCCCAGCATGTCACACAGACACGGTTCTATAAAAGACCCTTTGCGGTTCCCACTCCCCCTCTATCATGTCAGAGATCTCGTCATGGCGGTTCTGAATCATCAGGACCTACCCACATGACACCAGCACACTGCCAAAGGTGTGTGTGTGCGCTTTACCGACTCAGTAGCATTTTCTAATCAGGGCACCCACTACAAAGTCAGGTAGGCTTTTCATGATATTCATTGCAGTACAAACCACTGCAAAAGGCAACTATGCCAGCCAAAAGATAGACAAAAATAAAGCTGTGATTTTGCAGTGTATCTGTGGTAGATAGCAGTGCCTTCAGAGAACAATTCCCACAAGAACGACCTGACGGAGGTACAGCAATCAGAGTCTAAAATGAAGCAGGAAACTGGAGAATATCACGGTAACACTATACTTGGGGATTCTGTCTCCAGCCACAGATTATCTCTAACAGATTCAATTGAAAAAATATAATATCTGCAACACTGCTTTTGACTCCCAATTATTTGTTGACAGCTGTACCGCTGTCTGTGCTGAGAGCTGTACCGGTGTTTGTGCTGGTATCTGTTCTGAGAGCTGTACTAGTGTCTGTACTGGTGTCTGTGCTAGTGTCTGTGCTGAGAGTTGTGCACCGGTATGTGTGCTAATGCCTGTGCTTGTGTCCAGCAGCAGAGAGAGCACAGGGCAAAGACCAGAATGGGCCCTTCAGGGGCCTCATGAGGTCATTACACTCAGAGTAGCACAGGCAGGGGAGCTGTCCAAGGTCCTGTGATGACATACTGGACTCAGTATTTTACATATAGTGGGAAGCCCATGGCCACATAGCACCAGGAAAGCATCCGTCTCCGTTGAAAGACAGCAAAGTGTGTTTCTTTGTTTCTAAATTGTCAGGCATCAGGAAAAACGGATACAGACAGTCTTAGTGAATTATTTTCAATTCAACTCCCTGACAGTGGTAAATACATACATTACGCATGGTGCTAACTTAGGGTTCTTACATTTGTGTTCACTCACTCATGTGCTGGTATTGAAGTGGAGCGGTCCTGTCTTTTTCTATCTTGAATCTTGGCACTGTTGAATCTTGGGTCTGTTGTTTCTCCACTCTGGCTGCTTCCTAAGGAGCAGGTGCTAAGCAAATGAGCAGGTTGCACAACCGCTTCAATCAGCAATAAGTGATGGCTGTCGAGAGGTGGAGAGGCACAGAGACAGTTTTATGGAACTGCACTTAGCCATACACTAGGATAAGGTCTCGGAGCTGAATTCTTAACCCTTGGGGGCAGCCATGGCCTACTGGTTAGGGCTTTGGACTTGTAACCGGAGGGTTGCCGGTTCAAACCCCGACCAGTAGGAATGGTTGAAGTGCCCTTGAGCAAGGCACCTAACCCCTCATTGCTCCCCAAGCGCCACTGTAGCAGGCAGCTCACTGCGTCGGGATTAGTGTGTGCTTCACCTCACTGTGTGCTGTGTGTGTTTCACTAATTCAAGCATTGGGATAAATGCAGAGACCAAATTTCCTTCACGGGATCAAAAGAGTTTATATACCTATACTTAAAACTCACAGCATGTTTTGCATTATTGTGGTGTCAGGATAGTGCAATACTGACTATCTTATATCTTTCTATTAGCACAACCTAAGCAGTATGATTAAAGTATGGTCATTCCATTTTACAGTTTTTTCTGAATGCTTAAACACAACGGTGATTCTTATAGCACAGTTTTTAAAACTATTACAGTTTTTTCTGAATGCTTAAACACATTTTTTGTAACTATGGCTTTTTTTTGCAAAACTCACACAAATGGCAAAACCACTCACTGAGTTCGCAAAACTAAAAGCACAAACACTGCTTTGCACTCAGTTTGGAATTTTGTAACACACACTTTGCACAACTGTAGGCACAATGGCTATTATTTACACTATTTTGCCAACTCTCTGGCACGCTTTCTCATGTGAAAACTGTTTTAGATAATTAGTTCACTTTGCAATCAGCCTAAGCACTATAAATAAGCCACAGGTAATGTACAATGGGTACGATGGAGTGAGCAGGAAGAAGAGTGAGAGAAAAAAACAGACAAAAAACAGTCTACATGTGGGGATATTGTCATGTCAGGCCTGGATACGCCATTCCAGAATATATTTTTCCGGTGCCTTGGACTAGGACATTGCATGTGATGTAGACAGAATTTTGAGAGAGACGACCCGATGTAGACTGATTTGTTTTGTCTCAGTGAAATGCTATTTTGTATTTTGACTTGGAAAAATACACTTGTGTTTGTTTTGATGTGTGTAAATAAACACTAATACTTGAAGTTGGGATCCCTGTATGTTTACAGAACTATGACAAAAGTATGACCTCAAACTGACATAGTCTACCTTGTGCACAGAGAAAGCAAAAAGCCAGATGTGTTTTTATTCATACCATCAGTGTGTTGTTGGCACATTGTGTGCTTACTATTGTGATGGCTTGTGTTTACTGTTAGATCTGAAAAACACCATTTTTATTTAAGGTGTGAAGAGTTAAGCAAGGTGTGTTAGCTTTTGCAAGAGAACTACAATGTTTTGCTGATTGGGTGAGAGGTTTTGCCATTTGTGTGTAGAGTTTTGCAAAAAAAGCCATAGTTACAAAAAATGTGCTTAAGCAATCAGAAAAAACTGTAATACTTAATTAATACTATTAATATTAAAACCACTCACTGAGTTCGCAAAACTAAAAGCACAAACACTGCTTTGCACTCAGTTTGCAATTTTATAACACACACTGCACAACTGTAGGCACAATTCACTGCACAGCACTCTTTTTGCGGAACTGTAAACACAACTCACTGCTCTACACTCAATTTCCAAATGATCAATACACTCCTGGTAAATCTATACACATGTATGGCTATTATTTACACTATTTTGCCAACTGAAAACTGTTTTAGATAATTAGTTCACTTTGCAATCAGCCTAATAAATAAGCCACAGGTAACACACTATAAATAAGCCACAGGTAATGTACAATGGGTACAATGGAGGGAGCAGGAAGAGTGAGAAAAGAAAAAAATATCCCTTTTACAGACAAATGTCATGTCAGGCCTGGATACGACGTTCCAGAATATATTTTCCCCGGTGCCCTGGACTAGGACATTGCATGTGATGTAATTTTGAGAGAGATGACCCGATGTAGACTGATATGTTTTGTCTCAGTGAAATTGCTATTTTGTGTTTTGACTTTTTTTTTTTTTATGTGTAAATAAACACCAATACTTGAAGTTTGGATCCCTGTATGTTTACAGAACTATGACAAAAGTATGACCTCAAACTGACATAGTCTACCTTGTGCACAGAGAAAGCAAAAGCCAGATGTGTTTTTTATTCAGACCATCAGTGTGTAGTTGGCACATTGTGTGCTTATTATTCTGATGGATTGTGTTTACTGTTTGATACGAAAACATAATTTTTACAAAGGTGTGAAGAGTTAAGCAAGGTGTGGTGGCTTTTGCAAGAGAACTACAATGTTTTGCTGATTGGGTGAAAGGTTTTCCTATTTGTGTGTAAAATTTTGCAAAAAAAGCCATAGTTACAAAAAATGTGCTTAAGCAATCAGAAAAAAACTGTAACCAACTATATATAAGCTATATACACATTTTTTTTTAAATCAATGATTACCAAAAAAACACAAATACGTAGATTCAACTGTGTTTACTAATTGAAATCATACACACACTTATTCTGAAATAAATAAGATTGATTTTTTACTACAACTATCATATTCAGAGAGATATCAGTCACTACTTTCTATAATGCAAGTCAATGGGTGGTTAACGGTCTATGGATAGATTATGCTGTTGCTGATCTAGTTAACATACCTATCCCTGGACAGGAAATGAATCACATACAAACGTTTTATGGTCATTTCAGTTTACATCTTGGTTTGATGGTCAAAAATAATGATAAAACAATGTTTTGCGAGCTTTCCCCCACTAATATATTTTCAGCAACTCAAGTTAGGTAAAGTTTTTTTAGGTTAGGTACGTTTTTTTCCATACCAAGAGTAGGCTACTCACTGACCTCGAGAAATAGAGATCAACGTGAAAACTTGCCGGATTTCTCCTTGACAGTGTTCTTTCTGAAAGAGTGAAATTCCAAAAAGGCCAACATATTTTTAAGCAAAGCAAAGTTCTGGGTTCATTCAGTTTCTGTAGGCTGGTGATGGTGACAAGACTGACAGATTGAGTTA
Organism: Alosa alosa; assembly: GCF_017589495.1. Lineage (NCBI taxonomy): Eukaryota > Metazoa > Chordata > Actinopteri > Clupeiformes > Clupeidae > Alosa > Alosa alosa. The sequence continues at coordinate 10,146,704 of NC_063200.1, forward strand.
AAATTTAAAGTGCAGTGGAATAAAATTGCTTGACTAAAGTTTTGTGCAGTCATTTTGTTTGCCAAGAACAGCTTGGAGGGCCTTGTAAGGAGATATTGTTGTTCCTTATGTGTTCTTTCTAATGCAGTCTATTACACCATTTCCATTTGCTACAGCAAGCCCACACAGAGCACAGAGACTGTTTTAGTGTTTGCCTTTGTTTGAGTGTGTGTCTAGTGCAAGGAGGAATAAAATAGGAGGCCCACTCTTGCTTCGTCCTCCTCTATTTTCTCTTGCACACACACACACACACTCGCTTCTTTATCCTCCCTTTTCTCTCAGAGGACCTGTGGACAACAGTGGCTCACAATAGCTCATGTGTTCAGCTCATGGCTCACAATAGCTCATGTTTTCAGCTCATGGCTCACAATAGCTCATGTGTTCAGCTCATGGCTCACAATGGCTCATGTTTTCAGCTCATGGCTCACAATGGCTCATGTTTTCAGCTCATGGCTCACAATGGCTCATGTGTTCAGCTCATGGCTCATGTGTTCAACTCATGGCTCATGTGTTCAGCTCATGTTTTCAGCTCATGTGTTCAGCTCATGGCTCACAATAGCACATGTTTTCAGCTCATGGCTCACAATAGCTCATGTTTTCAGCTCATGGCTCACAATGGCTCATGTTTTCAGCTCATGGCTCACAATGGCTCATGTGTTCAGCTCATGGCTCATGTGTTCAACTCATGGCTCATGTGTTCAGCTCATGTTTTCAGCTCATGGCTCACAATAGCTCATGTGTTCAGCTCATGTGTTCAGCTCATGGCTCATGTGTTCAGCTCATGTTTTCATCTCATGGCTCACAATAGCTCATGTTTTCATCTCATGGCTCACAATGGCTCATGTTGACAGCTCATGTAATCACTCTCATTCACACACCACTCACAAATGTGGAACCATCAGAGAAAGTCTTTATTTACAGAGATTGGCAGATAACACACACACACACACGCACGCACACACACGCACATGCATGCATGCACACACACACACACCCCCACACACAAATACTTGATGTCACATCATAAGAGACGTTTCTGTCTAAAGCCCAGTGTGATAGAGTGTGATCCACCATACAGCTGGACTGACAGCTGGAGCACCCAGCTTTAACGAGACCTGTTTTTAGCTTCAGATCAGTGACCGAGCACAGATCTAGCATCAGATCAACAGTCTCCTGTAGTTTGATCCCGCGTTAGAAAGATCGACTGTAAAGCATCTTACATAGCAGAGCAGACAAAGTCCACGTTCCAGAGAACGTGGGATCCAATCAGTGTATCTGCTGCACTGAATCAGTCAGGCGCATGAGCCAGTAGTCAGCACTGTATGTTATTTAAGGACGATCATCTATCACATTTGCATCACAAAAGATCCGTGTGTGTGATGCGCTAAGCCTTACAGACATGTTTGTGTGTGTGTGTGTGTGTGTGTGTGTGTATGTATGTGTGTGTGTGTGTGTGTGTGTAGGCCTTTTCACACAGAGATCACGCTAAATTTGCGGGAAGAGGGGACGTCTTTTTGCCGTCTTTTTGTGTCTGAAAGCGAGGTGAAAATTTGCCAGCCTGCTGATCTGTTCACATGATGCGGCATTTGGGGGAGCCAGGAGGCAGGATCAGCTATAGTAAATTAAATTGTGACGTGCAACAGGGGGCGTGTAGAGTGATAGTCGTAGGCCTTATGTACGTGGGCCTTTAGATAGGCCTACAGCAGGTGTGTGATTTCAAAAACCATGGCGGGAGAACCGACTGCACTTTGGTTAGCTTGCATTTGCTTTGCTGTTGCTGTTAGAATGTTAAATTCTTGCGATAGATGTCTTCAGACAATAAAACGTAATTTGGAAGGGAAATTGAAGACACGAGTTGCCCCTTGCCTTGGCCGTACAATGTACTGTGCGTATAATTTATTAATGAAATCGTTCAATATTACAACAATAAAAATAGCTTGTGTACTGTCTTAATTGAAACATGCTTCGCGCACAAATGATAGCCTAGGGAAAAGAGAATGGACATCTCAACATAAGGATACATTAGAAGATGATGATTAGTGTAAACTTTGTCACACGACGTGATAAGCAGTTCTTTAAAAACGCAACGTTCCATTCAGTCATAACTCATTTAAGCGTAGGCCTAGTGCTCGTCATGAAAAGAAAACAGCAGCTTAATATTTTTCAGGTGTTTAACAGTAGGCCTAGGCGCACTGTTAGCAGTTATGCCGAAGGCAGTGAGATTATTAGGTATTGCATCCTGTCACTCAACATCGTAGTTCGGGTTGATAAGATTCAGTTAATGCGAGTATGGATCGACTCAAAGTTTGGGACAACCAAACAGCAGTGTAGGCAAAGCAAATCCTAATTGTTAGGTTACCATAGCTGTCTTTTCTCTGGGCCTATCGGAAATCGCGACATAGGCACATTGGTTTCTTTTTTCTTTTCTTTCTTGTTTGCGTGTTGGGTAGTGAAGCGATAATGCATTTAAAGCTGTAATGTGAGCCAGAGCCGATATGGCCAGAACTGCTGCTCTGTAAAGGTATTTCTGTCCCATCCAAATTTGCTCAACTACTTGCGAAGTAGCCTATTCATCACAGACATCACATGTTATCACACAAAAGAGCTTTTTCTCAGCCTTTAACCCTTTCGTGCCCGTGCCGAACATTCCATTTTTGGTGCTGGATGACCTCCTTACACAAAAAACCTTATTTCTTGAGTATAATACATACCATCAATGGGATATACATACCATTGTAATCAGAAGGGTCAGTTCTATCAAATGATGTAAAATACATATGGTAATGTTGATCTAGTAATGAACAGTCTTCGAAAATCCTCTCCAAATGTATCCCGAAATTCGTTAAAATTGAATTTCATTCGCATAAAAATGAATTTTCATCACATTTCTATACGAGATAGAGAAAAATATAGAGTGTATGACATGTTCAGCAAGTTGTGGGCTATTTAACAAAAAAGACTGAATTGGAATATCATTAACCTTTCAAAAGTTATGATCAATTAAGTGATAAGTGTAAAAAAATGCAGCAAACGGGATTTAGAATGTTGGCAGAGTTCACATTCTCTTTCTCACCAAAAACATAAAAGTATGCATAAAAACTAATAATGAAGTCAGACACAATGGTTTAGATTTATCAGAATAAACCATTTATTTGTATATAAGCAAATGCTACAGTCAACAATAATGATATATAAAAGAAAAACATGTACCTTACCAGTAATACAGGAAGTAAGTATACTGTATATTTATTGAAGATCAATTCTGAATAGAGACATAGAATACATTTAATTCAACAACTTCCTTATATAAATTAGTGTAATATGAAAATGATACATCTATAAAATGTATTATTTATGAAAAGCTAGGAATACAATCAACATCACTCAAAAATCAATGTGTCTAAACATTTGAAAGTGGATAACATAGAACAAGCCTGTTGAGAATAAACACATACACACATATACACACAAACTCACACACACACACACACAGAGGAGGATAGGGAAAGGTGGGGTGGGGAACCTGAAGGTTAAACACAGAAGACCTATGACTCATAACGAAACGCATCCCCTTCTGTAGAATGCCAAATCTGACAGCAATTTTGTTTACCAAAAAGCAGTCACCTACCGCTAAACTCCAGGCCATACAAGCTACTTTAGTGTTATTATGTATTGTTTTTATAACAAAGTCAACAATTTTTCTTTGGCTCCTGCTGTACAGGAATATGTACTTGATGAAAAGACGACAGAGTAGTAGTTGGAGCAGCTGAAGGCGAGGCTGAAATTTTGACGGAAATGCCTGCCAGCTGTTGTGATAGATTTTCACCAAAGTCTTTCTGGCTGTAGCTACCAAACCTAGGTTCAACACCAGATTCTGCATTGCCAAACTTGAAATAATAAGAAACTACTGAAACAGCAATGTCAATGGAGAAAAAGTGTACACAATATGTATTTCTCATTTGGTCAACGCTCCCTGATCCCTTCAGAGACTTGGTTCCCCAGTAGCAATGGATATTAGGGAGGGAAGTGAAGTCCCATGTCAATGATCAATCCCAGAAAACCGTGAAACTCTTCTGGGGTCTCTTCGATCCCATGCCCCTGCACTGTGTTTGCATAATGACGGCCTACTAAGCACAACCTCCCACCCGTTCGGTTGGTAAAACCACATATGCCTGGGACAACAACATAAAAATCAACATAACAAGTCTATTTCACAGTGTTTTAGTGGCAGTCTACACCACCCTACGCCCACGCCACCTAAATCTATACCTTCTTCCTCCATCCTCACATGGTCTTCAACATTGTGAGCGCAAGCTCATCAGCAGTCAGCTACCTCTTCAGGCCTGCAAGGAGGTCTGTGTAGGTCTTGTCATCCTCCATCTGAAACAACAGTAAAATCATACAAATGTAATACATTTATTAATTTAAAAATAAAATCACAAAACTACAGATGTGTTGTGTGTGTGTGCACATACATACACAAGAAGAGGTAGCCTAAACTATTGAAGCATTTTGAGTAACTCAAAAAATATATAGAAGTATGAAAAGTCATTTTATTACACATGGGTTTAGCTACCCTAAATCTGATTGCCTGGCTGGCAATCAGATTTATACATGCAATAATGACATTTCTGACATAATATGTGATTTCACATCATGTTTTCTATAAAACTACATATTGAGAAGAGTAGAATATCAAGTCATGCCATCTTAGAAAATGTTGAGACAAGCACGTCTGATGTTTGTCATTTAGAATTTAGTAAGGTAAAACAGTTCACTGCAAACTGCCTAGTGAGGTAACAACCCGAGGAGAGGCAATACGTTAATTAGCACTACATTTCTGACAGAATCCGTGATTTCACATCTTGTTTTCTACAACTACATATTGAGAGGAGTAAAAATATCGCTCAACTTATTTCATGTAAGAGAACGCAACTTAGAAACGCGGCGCCCATTGATTTATTCAGTTTTGGTATGCTATACTGACTTGCCAATATAATGCTTACCTAACAAGCAAATTGGTACTAGAAAACAAACTTACTTACAGGTTATATACTAACAGGTTTTTAAATGAAACTGTCAAATGAAAATAACTGATATCAAAAGCAACGAATACTGCAAGCAGTTCAGAGTAATGCAGCTAGCTAAAGTTACATGACGATGCACTTAGCCCCCGTTATGCCATAATGTTGACGCTGATGAGAAAGCATATTACTGTCAACTAACATGATTTTATGACTACAAATTAAGATTAACCATAACTAGAAACGATGTAAAATATATATTACCTCAGTTTATCCAGCTGTGTGGTTTCCAGTCGAGGTAAACTCCAACGGTGCAGGTGGCATCTGGCGGTCCATGTTAAAATGTACGACTGAAGTGAAAAGTTTTTTTTCACGACTCATCTTCAAGTATCCAAAACATTTCGCGCCATAAACCCCTTAACCAATCATATAAAATTGAAGCTTATGTTGTCGGCATTACGGGGAAGATTTCAGAAATAAAATCAGTCATTGGACAGCTGAGATATTAGATGATTGGTCATCGTTAAAATTTTAACGAAATTAGAACGGTCGGGCTTGTAAGGGTTAAACGATGTTAGTGGTTAGTTGTTGTGGTAAACGGTTCGCGAGAAAAGTAACTTTAATTTAATCATATTTCTTTGCGCCCGTCTCCCTACCCATTCATCTTGGTGGAATACTTCGCAAACTTTCCCTAGATGCCTACAATCAGAGGATATACATATAGGGCAGACAGACGCTCATGAGTTCATGCTTTGTTTTATCGCTGGATTTTAAGATGGCCTATTATGGCAACTGATTGCATTCCAAGCTATAGTCAACTCTAGCAGGCATTGAATGACTGGAGACTTTGTGAATTTATAGATTGACATAATGTGCTGTCTCTGCGATTGCTGCTTTTGATCAGTTAGATTTATTTGCAATCTCCTGTGGTGGGCTGGACATAGCATTGAAATGCCCGCCCAGATTCCCCTTTCCGCCTTGATCCATTCACACTGGTGGCGGAACGAAAAAACTCTGCAAAATGTCTAGGGGTCTTGGTAGTAAATTTGGCGAGACACTTTGTCCCGCCGTTCCGCATCGGTTTATGTGAAAGGGACAGTCGTTCCGCGATTCTGGTACATAAAATCGCGGCGATTTTGCCAGTGTGAAAAGGCCTTGTGTGTGTGTGTGTGTGTGTGATGCGCTAAGCCTCACTGACACAAGTGGTGTGTAAGTAGATATAGCACATCTATCTCAGCGGTGTGTTTCTCTGCTTGGGAGGCGGGCAAATCCACAGGACTGTGTGTGTGTGTGTGTGTGTGTGTGTGTGTATTCTCCCTGATGTGTATTTTTTCCTTTGTATGCTGCCTTGGTGATCCTCTGAAGCAGACACAAGAACACCAGCAACTGCAGTTTCACACAGCGAAGCACAAAACGTTTCGATACTCTTACAGGCAGCCTACACCAAGCACTGAAGCATTACATTTATATACTCTTACAGGTAGCCTACAAGCACGCACCTGAAGCATTACATATGCACTTACAGGCAGCCTACACCAAGCACGCACCTGAAGCGTTACATTTATATACTCTTACAGGTAGCCTACAAGCACGCACCTGAAGCATTACATTTGCACTTACAGGCAGCCTACACCAAGCACGCACCTGAAGCGTTACATTTACGAGTGTAAAAATTGTTTCAGAAGATTGGTCTAACTTTTTTTCCGAATGTACGTGCTGCTATCACATCTGGTGTAGCCAGTTCCATTGATTACAGTGGAAGCTAATTGTTGCAGCACACACTCCACTCCATGAACGTGCCTGGGGCAGCTTCCCTGTTACAATTCCACTTTTTTTCTGCCCATGACTTCAAAAGCCCTTGATTTATGTTGCTGTGTTAATCTTAAATGTCAGGTGTAGATGAAGGGGTCCTGTTTTGGAGCGTCCAGCTCCTGGACCTTCAAGGCTCCGAGCTCAGGAGACAGCAGAAATGGCTTCAAAGGTGGACACCCGACTGTTTGTGTGTGCGTTGCTGTGCCTGTGAGCTCCTCCTGCTAATTGCTTGTTAGCCCATGGGACAGACTGCCTGTTAGCCCATGAGACAGACTGTCTGTAGATGCAGCTGGCTCAACACCGTGGGAGGGTAGTCTCACCTCTGACAGTGAAACCAAGCAGATGCATACACAGGCAGCAGAGACTGATTGCATCTCTCTCTCTCTCTCTGTCTCCCTCAGACACTCTCTTTCTTTCTCTCTCTTCCCCTCAATCTCTCTGTTTCTCTTTCCCTTGCACTCTCTCTCTCTCTTTATCTCTCTCTCTATCTAACACACACACACTCTCCCTCTCTCTTTTGTTCTCTCTGATATCACTTGTAATTCATTTAAATCCTTTTGCAAATTGACTCCTGACAAAGCGTAATGGTGAGTGCTTGTGTTTCGACAGATGAGTTGTCTTGATTGAATTACTGTTGCATGAACCGCTGCTAGGAGCAGAGAAGGAGATGTGCTTCGACTGTGTATGGAGTTATCTCGGATTAGTGTGACTTCTGCACTTCTGTCCTACAGTGATGAGTACTGATTGTTTTGATGCATACAGTATGTAACCAAGTCTAGAAAAATAAATGTGTCTATCCAGGTGTGAGTGTGTCAGTTTATTTTTGTTCATGTGACTCTGTGTGTGTGTGTGTGTGTGTGTGTGTGTGTGTGTGTGTGTGTGTGTGTGTGTGTGCTTGCATATACAGTATGTGTAATTGGGTGTGGTAATTGAGTGGTTGCACACTGGCTCCTGAGTGTGTGGTGGCTCCAACTCTATGTCTTGATAAATGTTCCGGTTGTTTTGCTCCGCAGAATCCCAGAAACGTCAGTTTGATGATCACACAGCCAGCCTCGGCTGCCGTTCGGCCCGCATCTCCCCCACCGAGCGCACAGCTCCTCGCTCTCGCTCACTCTGTCTCTCTTTGGGGATTAATGGGAGCCAATTAATGAAAGGCAAAAGTTTTAACTCAGACAAGCAAATAGCTGTGGGCTAACTAGCTCATTGAAATTCTATGTTTGTCTAATTGAATTAAGCGTCTCACAGGAGAACACGATTAGTTCTGGGCGAATGAGAAAGTTGGATAGAGAGAGAGACACACGCACACATACAGTGTACACACAGAGAAAAATTGTCACGTAAAGCTGGTTTAGTGCTAATGTACCGGTCATAAGGACGCAGCCTGACGAGGACCGTGCATGGTCACTCAATTGCACGGTCACTCAACTGCATGGTCACACATTTAACAGACCAACAGCAGACTGGCCAAAGGAGCATCTGAGGACAACTACAAAAAGACGGATTTCAAGAGAATTTCATTTGTGGAAAACGATTGAAAAGGTTCTGATGTAATTCTCACAGGGTTCAGAGGAATACTTGCGTGGACAGACCTCACACATATAACTGATCATCTCACTCCCACACACATTTACACACACACACACACACACACACAGACACACATTAACAAACACACACACACACACACACACATTAACAAACACACACACATACTCACATTAACAAACACACACACACACACACACACACACACATTAACAAACACACACACACACTCACATTAACAAACACACACACACACACATTAACAAACACACAGACACACACACCACACACACACACTGATGCTGGAGAGAACAGCTCCCTGTACATGTCCTTATTCTGACCTCACTGTGACTGTCCGTGTTTGTGATGGTGACTCAGACGGTGTGTGTGTATGTGTGAGGGTGACTCGGACGGTGTGTGTGTGTATGTGTGTGTGAGGGTGACAGTGCTGGACACAGACATCCTTTTACAGAGGGGGGCAAGCGGCATCTTGTGTCTCTGTCTGATCCTCTTTCTCGCTCGTTTAGCACGGCTAATTAACGTCCTGCAGTAATGCATGCGGGCAGTCACAAACACTTTGTTCACAACACACTTCATACTTCACATTCAATTATCCCTGACCTAGAGTCTCACTGTGTGTGTGTGTGTGTGTGTTTATGTGTGTGAGAGAGAAAGAGTTTGTGCGTATGTGCGTGCGTTTCTGTGCATGCAAGTGTGTGTGTGAGTGTGTATGTGTGTGTAAGTGTGTAAAAGTATATGTGTGTGTGTGTGTATAAGTGTGTTAGTGTGTATGAGTGTAGGTGTGTGAGAGTGTGTGTGTTTGTGTAAGAGTGAGTGTGTGTGTGTGTGTGTGTGTGTGTGTGTGTGTGTGTGTGAGTGTGTTTGTGTGTTTGTGTGTGTGTGTGTGTGAGAGAGAGAGAGTGAGGGTGTTTGTGTGTGAGAGTGAGTGAGTGTGTGTGTGTGTGTGTGTGTGAGAGAGAGAGTGTGTGTGTGTGCTCTCTTCTTTATCTCCACTTGTACTGTATGACTAAGCCAGGTGGAGTGCAGTATGCTGCTGTTCCTTGCACCTGCTGCTCTGACAGCATGTACCTGGCATCCTCACACACACACACACACACACTCATGTTCACTCATGTACCTGGCATCCCCCCCACACACACACACTCATACACACACACATACACACACACATACACACATGTTCACTCATGCACCTGGCATCCTCGCATTCCTCAGCTGCTCTGCCTACATGTACCTGGCATCCTCACACACACATACACTCATACACACTCACACACATATACGCACATACACACTCACACACACATAGACACATGTACCTGGCATCCTCGCATTCCTCCGAGACCCACATTAAAGGTCACCCTTGTTCTGAGCTTTATAAATAAAAAATAAAGTTCAAACGCAGAGCCTCTGCGAGAGTTTATTAGGCAGCTCTAAGTGGAGTTGGGATGTGAAGGCTTTTTCTCCGTCTCCCAAGAAACCTCCAATTAAAGCAGAGTCTATGGGGCGGCTCTTTATGGAGCTCACGCCGCTAAAATTAACCACAGAGACGAGGGATGTTGGACATGGAGCCCGGGATGCCGGGAGACGGTTGCTTAGTGCTGGAACCCTAACACACACACACGCTCACCCACACATGCACACAAGCACAAGCACACACACACACACACACACACACACATGCACCCATGGACGTTCACACATATACACACAACTACACTTACACACACACACACACACATGCACCCATGGACGTTCACACATATACACACAACTACACTTACACACACACACACACACACACACACACACACACACACACACATACACACGCACGCACACACCCACGCAAGCCTACACACACACATGCCCACACAATAAACAACACACAACAAATACACACTAAGCACTGTGTACAACACACATCATATGCCACCGCACACACGACATTACACACTAAGCGCACTGTGTACAACACATCATATGCCACCGCACACACAACATATACACACTAAGCACTGTGTACAACACACATCATATGCCACCGCACACACAACATATTACACACTAAGCGCTGTGTACAACACACATCATATGCCACCGCACACAGAAACTCAGCAGACAGGGCACTCATTTGAATCCAAAATGCCCACTACGTACAGCTACCATGCTGTGGAAACACGACAAATGATCAGGCAGTAATACCAACATTCGCTAATTTATTGACACAGTGCAATGCAGCAGGAATCAGTTCAGTTATTTGTAGCATTTTATTGGACATCTAGAGAAACTTGGTTGAATTGAAGTATTATGAAGTTTCATGAAAACAGTGTAACTTTCAACACTGAGACCTACCTCGCGCTGAATCAGCAGTGCTCTTGTGGTGCTGTTTAGTATTAAATTAGCAAACCGTTTTATTTAGCATTAGTCTGCGTGGGTTGCTATGAACTCATTGCATTGTGCAAAGTGTGTTATACAAACCTGAGCCTATTGCATCACTGATCTCAAAAAGAGCCGAAGTAATGGTTCTGTCATGTGGATTGCGCACCAGTTCCCCCCACCAGAGTGTTGTGATTGTGTTTTCCTGGCTAGCTCGCCTCTCCTGGCTGGTGAGGCAGCACAGCGTAGCCCAGCACAATTGGTAGGCTCTCATTTCGCCGATTCAGATGACTAAACAGCGCACTGTAATGTTTCTGACTGAATGGGTGTCTGCCTGTTTGAGCTGCGACAATAATTAGCCTCCCAGGTTAGCGCAGCGTGAGGTTTCTGCTGTGGCACGGTATAACAGGAATAACAACATTTGTTCTCGTGCCCATTCGTTCCCTCAGGTTTTTCTTCATGGGAAACTAAACTGGCTAATGTTCTGTTGGAGTATAAAAGTTATAGCCTGTGGTCTCACTCTCACTCTCATCCCAAATACACAGATGGAGCTGTAGATTACAGATGTGCTCTTGTGTTCCTGGAAGTCTAACTAACTACCATGTTTTTACAGTGTTTTGGTGTATCCATCTAAAGCAGTGTTTCTCAAACTTTTTCAGACCAAGGACCACTTAACCAATAAAAAAAAACCTCACGGACCACTAGCTAAAAGAAAGAGTAAACCTACTTCAACAGTATATTACACAATAGGCCTCCTCACCTTCCTTTTTGTGTCAGAGGATTCATATGATTTAAACTGGTGTAGCTTACATAGGCATGTTGCAGAACTGTTTGGATTTACATACAAGTTGGTTCCACCTTGCAAGATATTACATTTTAACATGTCTGCTTGCGGACCACTTGGGATAGCTTGCTGACCACCAGTGGTCCTCGGACCACACTTTTAGAAACACTGATCTAAAGTACACGGTACCACACATTAATATGTTTTTTTTAAATCAGACTGCAGAGACAGACATTAACATTTGAAATGGTGCTAATTTAGTCACAACCACCAGGCCCACACAGCCTTAATGTAGTTGGTTGGCAGGAGATCAAGGTTTTTGATCGCAGTTTTTCTGTGCTGGTACAGTGAGCCTATTAGTCGATTAGCCTTTACATCCATGTGATGCCTGCTGCGCCAAGTGAGTGTGAAGTCAGGACAGCACAGAGTTTCAGAGACAATGTGCTCCTGTGGCTGAGTAATTGACGTGTTTCAGCGACTCTATGTTCCTGTGGCTGAGTACTTGACGTGTTTCTTCTCTGATCATAAGAGAGAACATGAATACATGCCTACTTTGAATGTAACTGATTAACAGAATTAGAATCACCACTCCCCTAAATATTCAAGCATTTTTTCCATTGCAGAGAAACATTTGTACTGTAAAGAAGTAGGACTAAGTGGCTGGTGATCATTATTACTGGAGCAGGGTCATCACTGGCCACACCACCGTGACTGGACACTTTGAATTCAGGCTGGAAACATGAGAAAAGACTAACGTTTATTATGTTTAGGACCGCACTGGGTCACCAGAGGATAGATAAGCACTTCAATGTAAAGCTAATTTGTGCTTTAGCACTAAATAGAAACACATAAAGAGCACCACATCCTCACTCGTTCCTTACACTTTCTGAACACAAGCAGATGAAACAGAGTCTGAAATGGACGGATCAGTTGGACCAAACCAGGTGTGTTCAGATGGCACAGAACACTAAATAAACCAAACCAGGTGCACAGAACACTAAATAAATGCTCCATCAATGATGGATGAAGTCCATCTGATCTCAACAGCATTGAGCTCTGTGGGGTCAACCACTGAGTTGTTGTGTGTGAGTTGACTAGCCCCCCCACACACACACACACCCCGCCCTCCTCTGCCCCCTGATGTGCTGAGGAAATGACCTCCCATGGCACACGCCGGGGTTCAGCTCACTCAGGCTGCAGCTTTAGGCAGCATGGAGGGGGTTTGGAGGCTGTCAGAAACAAGCTGAGGAATCAGACATGAGAGTGTTACGCAGGCTTCTACAGGGAGCCCCCTGGCAGCAGACGTAGCTCATGTAGACACACACACACACACCACACACACACACAGATACAGACACCCGCACTAATGCACAGATACAGACATGTGCACACACACACACACACACACACACACACACACACACACACACGCACACACACACACACACACACACACACACACAGATACAGACACCCGCACAAATGCACAGATACAGACATGTGCGCACACACACACACACACACACACACACACACACACACACACACACACACACACACACACACACACACACACACACACACTACTTACACACATCCTTTGATTTCCCCCTAAACATTTCTTTTCATGACAGTTATTTATTATTTTCGATTCCTTCTGAATAAACACATGATCAGTTAACCTTATCTCCGACTCCCTCTTTAGTTCAGGTTTCTGAGCCGCCCCTAACGGGACAATTCCACTGGAAGCAATATTAAATAAATGACATTGACATCAAACTACATTTGCCCTGTAAAATAAAGGATGCAATGTTTATAGCGCTATTTTCTATATAAGGTGGTTTAACACTGTAGGGTGTTTTGTTTTATTGTCCAACAAGGGCACAAGATGGCAGGTGCTGTGAAGTGCAAGTGGCAGATGGCAGGTGCTGCGCAGAGAAGAGGCCTTTTTGCTTACAAAGCACCTTTTCTAACTACACCGTATTAGGTGAATGGGCCGATTAGATTAATGAATTGCTATAATGGAGCCATGGCTTGTTTAGGTCTCAGGTGCCGCTATGATCTTAGTCCGCATGGCAGCATTCCAATTAAGATGATGAAGAGTGTGGCTTCAAAACAAAGAGCAGTGCAAACATGACAAAGTCACTGGAAAGTCATCGAGGATGAACTTCTGGAGGAACATGAGGCGACCAGTAAAACCTCCGCTCATTAACTAGGAGGTCAAGATCCCTAGATGTTAGAGAGAGAGAGGTTGAGTACGTATGTCCAGATTGTATCTGTGTCACATACAGATTTCACACATACTGTAATTCAGAAGAACACATCAGGCATTCTAACCTTTAGAATGTTCATTCTAATTCTAACCTAAGCCCCAGAATTATTTATTAGAGTGAGACGTTTGTTTCTGTTGTACGAAGCATTAGTGCCTTGGATCACTTATTAGCGCTGAGCCAAAGCTTTTTAAGCGTCATAAAATTATTATGGTCTGAGCGTGGCCACCACTATTTACAGTGGAGTCTAACAGGAAGAAGTTGACTTCACCACACAGGTACCGGATGTAGAGGAAATGTGTCACACACACACACACACACACACACACACTCACACACACTCACACACATATTATGTGGCCTTGCTCTCTGTGTCCTCTTATTCTCTAACAGGCGTCTGTGCTTTATGGGGGGTGAGGGAGAGGGGGAGAGGAAAGAGGAGAGGAGAGAGAGAAATGTGGGAGAGAGAGAGAGAGGGAGGAGATGAAGAGAGAGAAGGGAGGAGATAAAAAATAAAGAATAGAAGAGAGAGAGGGAGAATAGTAGAGTAGTAGAACAGGTATAAACAGAAAGAGAAGAGAGAGAGAGAGAGAGAGAGAGAGAGAGAGAGAGAGAGAGAGAAAGGGAATACAACAACCTCAGCACTAGGCTTAGTTCACCTCAGATGTTGCAGTGTGTGACTGTGTGAGGGACAGCAAGTATAGTGTGTGTGTGTGTGTGTGTGAGCCATCACCCACACACACCACACACACACTCGCTTTAGATTAAAGAACAGGCTACAGCTGAAAGGGTAATGCTTGGCAGTATGAGTGTGTTTTTTTGAGTTGGTTATCGGTGTGTTCATGTGTGATGTAGCCTAAGGTATTATTACTAAAGACAGCTCATCAATGTGTGTGTGTGTGTGTGTGTGTGTGTGTGTGTGTGTGTGTGTGTGTGTGTGAGTGCATGCATGGCATGAGTGCATGTGTATGAGTGTGTCCAGGAGAGTGGAGAGCCAATACTGGCCACTACCTCTCAGCACAGACAGCAGGTGTGGGAGGACAGCTGTTCTTTCACAAGCAGTGAGCAGCACACACACACACACACACACACACACACATACACACACACACACACACACACACACACACACACACACACACCACCACGCACACACACAGAACAACAGTGGGCCTGTCATTACACCAGAATGAACATGGGCGAGTAGGTCCAGAAGTTCAGCATTATAAACTTATATATTCATGCCAAAAACACAAACATTCTAGAAAATCCAAGTATAATGTGCACAGGTTCAGAGAGGCCCTGCTGCAGTTTATTAGGCTCTTTTGAATGCCTCCACAGCATGTGTTGTATTATCCCCCTTTTAAAAAGCTGTGGAATTCTGTAAAATTCTAGTTGTCTTGATCACAGCCACTAGACCCACTTCTACTTACTTGCATTGTGTTTAATAGAGCAGCCACACGTAGTACAAAGTGATAGTAGCAGACCAGAGACCCGTGCCAACGCTAGCTGGTTTGCATGCTAACGTCAGTGGATATCTGGAGAACACAGAGACCTGGGCTAACGCTAGCTGGTTCCACTGACGTGTATTGTGTTTAATAGAGCAGCCACACCTAGTACAAAGTGAAGACACAAAGACCTGGGCTAACGCAAACTGGTTTGCATGCTAACATCAGTGGATATCTGGAAAACACAGAGCATGTGTGCTTTTAACATGACATCAAAACGGTTGTTGCTCTACACTCCATCGCTGTTTTCTAGGTCGATTTGGGATGTTTTAAACTGAAAAGAAATCTTCACATAGCACCTTTTATGTTTATATACCCTCTGTGGTGGAGAGAGAAGCTTTGATTGACTGTGCTTATGCAGGAGAAGTACAGTAACACGGGGTAAAGGTACAGCAGATTTAGATAGACAAACTCAGGAGAATTAGGGCTTTAAAACTTATATAAGTCCTTTAAAAAAGTAAATGTACAGTGCAGATGGTGTAAATTTAGAAATGCCAAGAGGCTTAGAGAGTATTTAAACCTCCTCTGCATCTAAACTCTCACATTCAGCACAGCACATTTCAAACTTTCAGCCACAGTCTCCACAGGTAGACCACTGCATGGTTGTCTTTAATCACACACACATATAAGTGCACATGCACACGCACACACACATACACACACACACACTTATACAGCCATTATGGACATGCATAATAGCTAAAACACCTCTTTATATCACTTAATACACAGGAATTTCATAGTCACACATACATACACATGGATGCACACACATACACACACACACACACACACACATACATACAGTTAAGTAAGCTTATTTTTCAGTTTATTGACAGTCCTATTTTTAGTACACCCTGCTCTCTGTTGTTGTATGTGTTTTGCTGTTCCCGTTGGTGTGTGTCCCTACCCTGGTGCAGATTAACCATACTGCTAATCACCTGGACAGTGAGGAACACCTCGACGGTTTATCTCCATAACGCTTCTGCCTTCCCTGTTGTGCCAGGCCACACAGAGATCACTCCGAGTGGGACACAATTCAATTTATTTCACTGACAACAACCAGGCAGCTTCTGACCCTAAGCTTCAGACTGTTAGAAATTTTGTTATCTGTGAGAAAGGGGCTATATACATAAAAACGTATTATTATTATTATTATTATTATTATTAACCCCTAACTCAGGCTTAATAGTGTCTCTCCATTTACTACATATTGTCCTGTGACAGTAATCCAGTTGCTGTCTTCCTGAACTTCAACTTACTGACCACATTTGCGATTATCCCAGCTAGAAAAAGATATGTGTGCCGTGCATGCGCAAACTTCTCTCTCCAATACTGACCATCTAATATTGCTGTTTTAAAAGCATGATAGAACATACTTATATTCCCTATACATGTTTACACCTTCAAAAGAGGAGAGCTGTTTTTGATTGTATTGCAAATCTAGGACCTAGTCTCTACAAACGTGTAGTCTTCTTTACGGGTCATGAGAGCAGGGGTGCATATTTTGCTGCAGTTGCGTTGCAATGGTAAACTATAGCTATTTTGCTATATTTGCGTTGCAATGGTAAACTATAGCTATTTTGCTATATTTGCGTTGCAATGGTAAACTATAGCTATTTTGCTATTTTGCAATGGTAAACTTCTGTGTGTTCGAGTAATTTGATTTTTCTCTCTCTCTTGTTCTTGTTGCAAGACAGTTTTGTTATTAGAACAGTGATGGTTGAAGAATATTGAAAAGTCAACAATGTGAAAGGACACATTCCCAAACCAGCAGCTAACTGAATTAGGGGCTCACTATGAAATATCTCCTTCTGATGATAACTGCAAAAAGCCAACTATCCAGCCATTCAGCAAACCAAAAGTGAATAAAGCAGGAGTGAACCTCACAGCTTGAGATTGCCAAATTGCAGTTGGCTGCACAAAGAGAAGGAGTTGAAATGCCAGTGTTGCTCAAACAACCCAGTGTCCCTTGAGCGGTCACTGCATGAAAACGATATACTTAAGTAATGTGTGCATTTGCAAGTCTTAATTGGTCCAAAACTATTTGGACTCGTCTGACCAATAGACACACACACACACACACACACACACACTCAACAGACAGACCGTGTCTGAGCCAGCGATGTAAGCTACGTTGAGGAAATGTCTTATGTCTTCATGTCTTACAGCCTCATGTGATACTTGCCACTTCTATTTTTGAGCACCTTTGAAATGTCAAGAGCACTAAAGAGTTGCTCTGACGGGCTCCCAGTTAGCAGATAGTTAGCAGCCTCATCAGCTGTTAAGACAGCAGGGACGGCACGCTGGACAGCTAAAAGCCTGGATTTAATGGGCGTCCCCTCCCATTAAGTACTGCCATCCTGCCTTCCTTTATCTCCCCTTTAACGAGACTCAGGACCGGCTCCTTGTGTTTCTGTCATGCTGTGCAGGACCAGGGAGAGGGAGAGGGAGGGAGAGAAGCCACCAGGGAATCAATTCACTGTCTTTCTCACGCAGTCAGGCATTGTAAAAGCAATCAGAAAATCATTAAGCAAAGCAGCATGGGCAACACTTTAAACAGGCACACACGTAAGCACGACGCCGCATCGCCATCAATACGTTACATCAATACACACACACACACGCACGTAGTCATTAAATGCTTTAGCATGCAGATAATTGCATTTACATTGAAGGTTAACATGTGTTACAGACAGGGTGGATAAGATAACAAAGACTGAATATAATAATAATAATAATAATAATAATAATAACATTTAGCAGAGACATCTATCCAAAGCAACTTATGTCAATTATATTCCAAGGGCCATTCTCCCCAGAGCAACTTGGGGTTAAGTGCCTTGCTCAAGGGCACAACAATTGAACCCACAACTTTTCAGGCTACTGCATGCTAGCCCAGCTCCACACTACTGCATGCTAGCCCAGCTCCTTAACCACTATGCCACTGCCCCAAAATAATTAGCCCTTGTAAGGTGTTCATATTGTTGTTACTCAGCCAATGTTCCCAGGTCTGATGGACCATCACATTATTAGGCTTTTAACCACATTGATCTCAATCAAAATTTCAAGTTTGAAATTGCATTGTGCCTATTTACAAGGGCATTGTTCCCACCTCTTTTGGGGCCAACCATCAAATGCTGGACCTATAGAAAGCTGAGAACCTGTAGTTTTTCGTAGGAAACAGTCAAAATAACTGTGTGATGTACTGACAAAGAGTTACAGAGGCTAGAATATAGTTTTTTCTTTCTGCCAGATTACAAGCATCTCTGAACTGACCACATTTCAGCCCTCTAGATAGATAGGTACTTTATTGATCCCCAGGGGAAATTCAAGAGGAAGAATTCTAGGTCACTTGATATCCCTTAGAAACACAACTGAGCCCTAGCACCAGGTCTTGTGAAGCTGTGTGCAAAAGTAGATTAATATAGAATGAAAATATGAGTGCTTTAGACTATTATTTGCCAAGGTATGCCCATGCGTTTTGTAAAATGCCTATGGAAACTCCCCATAGGACTTTTTGTTATCCAAAATGCATACTGACAATCAAATGCTTACTGCACATGAACCCCTTTGTGTAGAAGCAAACTCCTGGTCTCAAATGAAAGGTAATACTTTGAGGTTTCTTGTGGACTATTTAGATTGTTTGTCAGGTGTTCTGATATAGACTGACTACACAAAATATGGAATAATTACAAAAAAGTCTCTATTTTTGCATTTACTTTGATGGTTCAATGAGTGTGTATAAGATAGACTATACATCTATACAACTAATATTGGATAACACAACATGAAGATTCAATTTCTATGGATTCTTGTGAATATTTCAGTACCCAATATGTTGCATCTACTTATTGTGCTGCAGCTACACTGCAGCCAGAAGTCAGGGTAGCACCAAAAGCGGAGGAGGGGGAGGGGGGCATTTTGGATCAAATTTAAAGTTGTCATTTTTGGATTCCCAAAAGTCAAAGCTTTGAAATGGTGTATAACATTACTATGCTACATAGCAATATCGGTACATACAATTGATTTAGAATGTTGCGGGGAGATGGGGGGACCAATGGGACACTGAAAATTATGTTTAATCAATGCAGCCATAACAATTTATGTAGAAATACTTATCAGATGTTTACTTTAGTTCATCATAATTTAGTTCATCAATCATAATTACAAATGATATAGACATCATTTATGATTCATATTTGCCATTTACCTAGCCAAAAAAACCTTAAAGCCAAACCATGTGTATACACGCAATATAAAAAAGCCAAATCCAAGCCAATCCATGTGTATACAGGGCATGTGTTGACAAGAGCTTTTTATGTCATCACATGCTCAGCTTTGGTGTTAAATCTGTATGTCACAGGCAATTGGAAGGCAAGATTGTACCCTGGGTTGTACTGTACCACTGCCACTGCTCTGAGTGTCTTTGTCCTATCAGTTTGAGGGCCTATGATTAGTTTTGCCATCGCTCACAGCCTGTTGCTGGTGTGTCGGCTGCCATGGTCTACAATTGGCAAATACTGTTACAAATGAGAAGGTCCACAGATAGTCTGTCCATTACCCACCTGCATTGCTTGTTTGCTTTCCGTCCCCAAGACTTACCACTGCCATGGAACTAGAGGGAAAATTCTTGTTAAAAGTTAAATTCCGACATCTCTGGAAGCCAGCTCTTCCTGACAACCTCTATAATTGTATCCCCATGACTACAAGGTCTCCGCTGATCCACCCTGTTATTGGACCGGGAGAGTCTGTCGCCGTCTGGTTCTGTTGCCGTCACACCGGTTCATTAATACCTGCGGGCCATACTCCCCAGCCCTCACTGTGGATTTGTGGAGCGTAACTGTACCTTGCTTGCAACCTGGGATCTGTGTGGCGTGCGAGTGATCTGTCTCATTGAACCCACCCCAAAAGGGTGGCGATACCGACGGCTTCTTCAGTGAAAATGTGCATGATAAATGCTTGCTCTGTGCTCATGGCTCACCTACTAAATTATTTGTTTACAAGGGGGAAATGTTGGCTTTCCAGTTCCTGATTTAAACCGGGCAAGGGAATATGGAAGTTATCCATTCAAGTTAACCGTGCCCTGTGGATTATTCATTTCTTGGGAAACAGAGTGTGTCGGGCCACTGAGGATGTCTCAGTGTGGGCCATTTTCTTGGCAGTTGATGTGCAAAGTCTTTCACTAAGCGACTTTTGAATTGCAACTGACAAAATGTGGTCAAACTAAAAGCTGTATTATTGTGGTTTAGAACCAAAAGATGTATTATTGTGGTTTAATTTACCGACCTGCTGGCTCAAGTCAGATTTTATCTACTGCCTTTGTGACTTAAATTATTGAGATGAACAAAATCGTAATAGATATTATAACCTAAATATTGATAACGTTTTAAAAGATAGAATGCTTCAAAGTGGAATAACAGAGACATATCCTAGAGACAGTATCATATACTTTGAACCTTGCTCTCCACTGGGACTAGTTCAGTTTTGAAGACTTTTTGTTTGTGATCACTAATGTTTGTGTCATCTCTCAGCAGATACCAAAGACCATTGCTTTTATCGCCCCATGACTCTGAAATGGCCAAACAGTATTCAGTGTGTTTCTGCTGTGATCTTAGTACAGGCTTTAATGCAGTCTTTTAATGTCAACTGCTGGACAAAGTGGCACTTTTGAAGGTCAGCATGGGGTCCATGTGAACACTTGGATGATGTATGCTGTCCACCGCACTGCCTGAGCCAAAAGCATCACAGGACTGCACATCTAGGGGAAGCCACAGGGCTATCATTTTGCCTTGATAAGATCTCTTACATTCTTTCAATGCATTAATACAGCAAACCCAATTTTATTTGACACTCTTAATAACACCGTTTCATCTTTCCTCTGCCACCCATTCCATCCTGTATTATTAAGGGTTTCTACTCCATCAGTGCTTGTCCTTCAACACCATCATCTGAAGCAGCTGAACCCATCTTGCTTTTTCACCTAAAACATACCACAACACTGATACTTGCCATTACAAATACAGAACTGGAGATGATTGTATGCCATTATCTCGGCTTGTATCGACAGCTGCCATGCACTCTTCTGTCCTTGCACAAGAGCCTGCCCTTAATTCTCTGCTGGCAATTATGAAGGCTGTGCTGCAGTGCGATAAATGACTAGGTTAAATAGACAGTGTCACATTGCCTCGTATGTCTCCATTATTTCTATCTCTTCAGCAGTTCCCTTTTTGCTAGGACTCGTGCCCTGAGGTCAAATGAAGCTAAATCGACTGCCCGTCCCACGCACCCATCTGATCGAGCTGTTGTGGATATATCAGAACCTATACTAAGCTGGGATGCTCTTCCCACACCTGTGAGGTCCATGGACTCTGTGAACTCAGTGGACTCTTTGAAAAGGCAACTTAAGACACATCAGTTTAGACAGGCTCTGGAGTAATCTTGTGGTGCTCCAAGTCTGCACCTTATGGATTTATTGGGTATTTTTTACTCTGTCCTGTGTAATTACATTTGCCCTCCAGTAGGGGGGGATGAGGATAATGGTATCCTCCTGCGTGTCTGTCCATCCATTCATCTGTCAGTTTGAGTGTGTGTGACTTCTAACATAACTAAAGAGGTACCTGTCCAATGTACAAGGCAGTGGGTCACCATATCTCTACCTCCTACTTAATCCTCTGCATCCAGCTCAGAGTGAAGGTGCTGCAATTGAGCAGTCGCTGGACTGCTCTTTGCTAAATTACTGCTCTTTACTCCTACAGTACTAGTGTAAAGCGTTTGGTGACGCATGTCTGTGAAAAGCACTATGCAGATGAATCATCCATATTTACTTTACCACTAGAATGCTGGAATTAGTGGCATTAAGGGAATATTGGCTTGAGCAGACTGGAGTTATATCTGAGTCTTTTTTTTAACACAAGCAGTTTTGAGAGCATACTTCTCACACTGCAATCAAAATTAAATTAGTCTTTTTTTAGGTCATGGGTTTGTACGAGTCAAAAAGTTTGCCTGCACATCAAAATGTCATGAAGTTTTGGGAGTGAAAAGATTTTTTGAGTCCCATAAGTACTAGCAGCAACAAATAATATATTTTAAAGCTTACTGGTGTCCAAACTGATTTTAACTAAGGAGTTGAAGTATCACACACACACTCACACACACACACACACAGCCTACTCTAAATGTTTAGGGACTGTGACATTTGATCAAAAGAAGTAATAGATTTGATGTATTCATGAAACTTTTCAAAAACACACACACACACCTGTTGTGTGATGATGGATTCTTATTCTGTGCACAGATGTTTGTTAGTCAGCTCTCACTTCTGGTAAAAGTCATGGAGAGGTCTGTCAGACACCCACAGACACACAAAGTCAGATACTCAGTGTGGAGAGAACAATGTGAGGAGAACACAGTTAGGTAGAGTGCACTGTAGGAAGAACACTAAGATACACAGTGAGTAGAACACTAAGATACACAGTGTGAGTAGAACACTAAGATACACAGTGTGTGGAGAACACAGGTAGAGTGCACTGTAGGAAGAACACTAAGATACAGTACATAGTGAGTAGAACACAGGTAGAGTGCACTGTAAGAACACTAAGATACAGTGTGAGTAGAACACAGGTAGAGTGTGCTGTAGAAAGAACACTAAGAGACAGTACATAGTGAGTAGAACACAGTTAGAGTGCACTGTAGAACACTAAGATACACAGTGAGTAGAACACAGGTAGAGTGTATTGTGGGAAGAACACTAAGGAGAACAGTTTGGTCTCTGTGTGTTTATTCAGTCTCATACAACATGGTTACTCACACTACACATTTCAATCAGACGAGACGGGATTGCTGGGCTCACACTGTAAGACAGACATTAAACATTTCTGATGTGCCAGAATTTCAATCAGATCCAACCGGAGCTGTGTTGATTATTCCGTCTTCTTATCAGACGTAGTGAGCCTGCTCAAACATGCGAAATCGGACAGGAATTCTGCCTGAGTCATATGTTTGTTAGATCGGATTTATTCAGGGCTAAAATTCACACAGTGTCAAAATCACACAGTGTCAACCAGGCGTTAGAGAACCTTTTGAAGAGAACATAGTGAGGAGAACACTGTGAGAAGAACACTTTGAAGAGAACACTATGAGAGAACACAGTGAGAAAAACACTGTGAGAGAACACTGTGAGAGAACACTGTTAGGAGAGCTCTGTTAGGGGACAGGGGAACACTGTGAGAACAGCATCAGGATGACACTATGAGTAGAGCTGTAGCTGTGTTGTGCTCTATGGAGACGTTGGGGTGAATGTGCAGGGATGGCACTATGAGTAGATCTGTATAACTGTGGTGTGCTCTATGGAGGCATTGGGGTGGCTATGCAGGGATGGCACTATGAGGAGAGCTGTATAGTTGTGGTGTGCTATATGGAGACATTGGGGTGAATGTGCAGGGCTCACACAGCTCTCCTGGAGCTTTCCTCTGCTCCACTCCCCACTAAACTCCTCCCAGGCTCTGTCTGCTGCTGTGGTCTTATGCCTGTATGTGCTTTAACACACCACAGGGAGAGGAATGGGAGACTGGTGCCGTAACACCAGGACAGGAAGCAGCGTGTGAGGAGTACATCCTCTCAGCCCACCGAAGAGCCATCATATCAACACACATCTCAGGCCCTTTCACGTAATGTTAAGATACTATGAAACAGGCGAAAGTCTTAGAAAAGCAAAGCCACACATACTCGCTTATTTTTACCTCCAGGGGGAAACTACATGCATGATTCTACAGCACTCTATTGTATAGACAGAGCTCTACGATTTCAGTTGCTTTCTCAGCATGTGCAGAACTGGATGTCTCTCAGCTGTGAGGAATATTTATTTTGCAAATGATGGCTGAGAAATATGATAGTTGTCATGATCTCCACATCATTTTCGTTATGGAAATCATGGAGCCTTTGATGTCAGCAGCACCTGATGTAGCAGACTGTGATCAACTAACTAACCGGCAGACTTACAGCCGTCTTGTGAGTGCCCTGAAGCGAGCGAGCGAGCAAGTGTTTGTGTTTGTCTACAGAGTGACGCGAGGAAAATGCCTTTTATGTGAAAATGAAAGCCCTGCTCCACTCCGACTGATGAAGGAGGCTGACAAGGTGCGGACTCTTTAACTGAACTGCTTTTAGTCACTCTGTGCTCTTGATTCACATCAAACTCTCTTTTCATCAGATTAACCTAACCTAACCTTAACATTTGTTCGGCTAAGTTAAGTAAACTCAACTCAAATTAAATCAAACATGCGTTAACAGAGAAGGTTTGGCAGAGAAGTGTGTGTGTGTGTGTGTGTGTGTGTGTGTGAATGTGTGTGTAGGAGTGAGTGTGTGGGTGAGGGTAGAGGCTAACAGAGGAATAGACACACACACACACACACACACACACACACTCACATAAACACACACACACACACTTCTCTGCCAAACCTTAAGACACACCTCCTCTGTGCCAAACCTTTGAGTTTTGCCAAGTTGATAGGGGCTCATTAATTCTCACATTACCCGAGCAATTTATCTCTCATCCAGTATTCATGATTCAGAGCATAATTTGACACGGGAAAAAAAAGGAGTCCAGTTCATTTTACTCCAGACACATAAATCATCTGACATTTCAATTGTAGAGTAAAGACTAGCATTTGAATGCTTAAATGTCTGTTCCGAGGACAATGAGAAAGTCTTTTAAATGAACTGTAACTGCCCTGTCCTGCCCTGTCCTCATGGCTTGTGTTAGCCGCAGCTATGGTCATGAGGAGACTTTGAAGCGGGCGAGGAGAGAGTACAGTATGAACCCAATGAGAAGGGAGGAAGAGAGGGAGAGAGAGAGAAAGAGAAAAGGGGAGGGAGGGAGGGAGAGAGAGATGGAAGAATAATGAGAGAGAGGGAGAGAAGAGAAAGAGGGAGGGAGAGAGAGATGGAGAAACAGAGAGAGAGAGAGAGAGAGGGAGGTAGGACGCTAATGGGAAGGGAAGACCCCTGCTGGACAACTTAATAAGGTCAGCACACAGGAAGTTGATGCAACGGCACCCAATTAGCTCTCCACCTGCCAGGACGAGGAGGTCCGCTCAGAGAGACGCTCAGCTCAGACATACAGGACTCAGCAGCCTGCTCTGTGGCGGTGCATAAACAGTTCATTAGTACATGCTGCAAGGGAAGGGCCCTGGCCATACGCTTAACACTGTTTCTACTTTTGATCCTTTGTCTAGAAATGCCAAGGTCACGTGAAGGTCACATCATAGCCAGGCAAATTTCCAGAAGTTGATCAGTCTTTTGGAGCTATTTGTGGGTTCATTTTCTTTAGTATTTAACATCCTTGATTTATTGTTATTATTATTATTATAATTATTCATATTTGTTATTATTATTATTTGTTAATGTTAAACTGGGTTTATGTTTATTTATTTGTATTTTGTTTTTCATTATAGTTTAATTTAAGCTTACGTTAATTGAATGGGCCGTCAGGTGCAAATTTACATATATGTAGGTCAAGTGGGATGGGTTTGAGAGGGCACCGGGGCATATGTTTTTTTACCAGGGATCAGAGAGCTGAAGGCTGTGTTTGCTGGCTGTAACTTGCTGACGAGAAATGGTGAATAAACCGACATTGAAATGCCTTTTCTGGTATGGAATGGTTTTTCTTGACCTGCGTAAAGCCTAATCCACGGTGCCAGGATATGGCCATTTGATTTGTTTGATTTTGTTTTGCTAACATAAGGACAAATAGCCATTACATAAAGTAAAAAACCTCCCCAGCAGTGGATACTTCTTGGATTACCTGAACAATTGTCAATGGACTAAGGACAATGTTTGTGCGTACTGGATTACTATTCCCACGAGGAGACGCCGCCTAGGAGTGAAGGATTTACGGTCTAGATCAGGGGTGGGCAAACTTTTTGGCTCAAGGGCCACATTGGGTTTTGAAAACTGGCCGGCGGGCCGCACAACAACCCCCACGACACACACATAAAAAAATACATTTTTTATTGCCTATAATTTAGTATGAAACGTATTTGTTTTAAAATATGAATTGCTTAAAAATGCTAAAAATGGTCAGTAGTGGGAACTACTGTTGCCTTCATGATTTCCTTTTAAAACTTTCTTATAAGAAGGAGATATCAATTATCAACAATGACAAGCCAGCTGGAACCTGCGGCTCTCTCTCCCTCTCGTGAGTGCAGACGCGTTCCCAATTAAATGGATCGCATAATGTTCACGTTAGATCTGCTGCAAAGGAGATAACTAAGAGTTAACTTAGTTTAACATGATGCTATCTCTATTTAACGTGATGTTTTGACATTGACATAATGTTCTCTAAGGAGAGTGAAAAGCAGTTTGCAGTAAAGCTAACCAACGTCGTCTCTATCGCAGGAAAAAAATAGCGAGCAGCCTGATAACCAAATGAAATGCTCGGCGGGCCTGATGAAAGTGCTTGGCGGGCCGCAGTTTGCCCACCCCTGGTAGATACAGCAAGGACTATTTCAATCCAATCCATCCCAAAGTGAAAGTTTTCTGAGGACATCGTATTGGATAACGGTGACGCTACTGGAGCGCTGGATGTATCTTTCACTATTTGGATTATTGGCGCATCAAGTTTGTTGGACGTTGAAAGGCCTTGAACTTCGGGAAAAGCCCACGGGCGCCTGCATCCAGCCGCCATCACCAGCTCAAGTCTGCTGCACTGTAGGCCTACAGGTGGCGTATGCACTGTGAATCAGTTTTTTAAATTTGTGACCTTTTTAAAAAGTAAAAAATAAATAAATAAAATAAACAAGAGACTGGAGACAATGTCCGACACTGCATTAAAAGCTGCCAATGAGCCACCACAGCGCGCAGCGCCAGCGACTGACATCGGCCTGCAATCTGTGCCTTTGTCTAAACGCCGTGTCAGTTTTACAACAAAAGGCATGATGTTTTTTATACAAACTTGCCAAGAAAAGAGGACTATGAAATGCAAACAAGCTAAAATGTATATGAATCAGTTGAATGAGTTGATGCAATCCACGGAAAATGTAAACGCTGTTAATTCCATTCTAAGTAAATTGATAACGTGTTTTGAAGAAGCCACGCAAATGCATAAATCGGTTTTGTCATTGGATTTGCCAGAGGACAAGGTAGAGAAGCAGACTAAATATTTTGAACAAAAAGTGGCCACTTTTTCTAGTTTTATTGAAGCGGTAAAGAGCTGGCTATCTAACGCCGGACACTCATATGAACCACCAAATGACGATAAACCCGCTGAAAATGAAAATGACTATATTGGGCATGAAGACAGCGCATCAAATGTTGCTAGTCCTAAAGTGAGCTCTAATGCCGGCTCTAGACTATCTAAAATATCTTCTACCAATTCAGCTAAAATTAAAGCACAAGCAGAAAGGGCAGCATTGGTAGAACGCATGGCTGCTTTAAAAAAGAAACACCTTTTGGAGGCAAAGGAAGAAAAAATACGTTTGGAAAAGGAACAACTCAGGAGGGAACAGCAGTTAAGAAGAGAAAAGGAACAACTGGCATTGGAAACTGAAATAAAAGAGACTAATGCAAAACTTGAAGTTTATGAGTTAAGTTCAGAGTGTGGCTCTAGAGTATCAGATGGCATGAACTCATATGTTGAAAAGGCCAAAATAATGTCAAATGGATTAAATCCTAATGCTGAGCAGTTTGTACCAACCCAAGGTGATTCTAACCCCCCACTGAATCCTCAAGTTGTCAGACCAAAACACACTGGGATAATACAACCACCAGTTACAATCTTTAAATCTTAATTTTTAAATCTTAATCTTTAAATCTTAATCTTTAAATCTTTAAATCTTTTTTGAGAGCCTTTGAAAACTGTGAGAATAAAACAACACCAGGGGCCAGCCAAGAGACCTTGTTAGAAGCTGCTAGCATTTTCCCCCTGAACATGGGTACCAAAGAGCAAAGACTGCTCACTGAACACTTTGGCAGTGAACATAAAATTTCCTCTGCTTATATGGACAAAATTACCAACTGGCTCTCAATTAAATCTGAGGACGTAAGTGCACTGCAATCATTTGCTTTATTCCTTCGAGGTTGTTCTAACTTAGTACAGCACATTAAATACATGAAAGAGTTGGACATGCCAGCAAACCTCAGAACTATTGTAATGAAACTTCCTTACAGGCTGCGGGAAAAGGTGGAGAAATGTTGCATTGTAATATTCATGAACAAACGGGTAGCAGGGCAGTATTTGTTGATCTTGTGAACTTTATTGAAAAACAAGTCAAAATTGTTTCAGACCCATTGTTTGGGAATATTCATGATACATCTTCAGCCAACCAAGCTAAAACATCAGTTCACATGAAGCAGAGGAGAAAAAGGGGTACTTTTGCCACCAGTGTTACTGCAACAAAAGATGGAGATAAATATAACAGAAAACATATCACTCCTACTCCAGATAACCAGATAAAATGTATATTTTGCCATTATACCAACCATGCACTGGACAAATGCTCACAGTTTAAATCAAGGACACAGCAGGACAAAATACACTTCCTAAAGGAAAAAGGGATTCGTTTCCACTGCTTAAAGTTTGGACACACAAGCAAAGACTGCAGGAGTCGTTTGGATGGTCAAGTGTGCCATAGGAAGCATCCATCTGTCCTGCATGTGGAAAAGGATGGCGCAAAGGAAGAGACTGTAAGGCCCTGCTTTACAGCAGACATGTGGACATATAGGGTCTGGAGAAGACCACCGTGCTGTTTTCTCTATTGTCGCTGTGAAAGTGAAAAGCCAAAAGAGCAACAAAATAGTTTTGTTAACGTAAGGACAAATAGCCATTACACTCTCCATTTTTTTTACTGTCTATGGTCATAACTGGAGAAGGCTCGATGTAGGGGTGGGGGTGGGCAGTCAGTTTGAGTTGTCTGTCAGGGAAGACTGCTGGTGTTTCAGATTTGCAATTCTGTTATGAAATGGTGCTTAATGTTGCTCAATGTTGCATTCAATTCAATTCAAGAAAGCTTTTTTGGCATGAACGTTTCAATAACATTATTGCCAAAGCTCAATTACATGTACACAAAAATGTAAATAAAATAATGTTTAACAGAACTGTAAATTAAGTAAGACATAAAAGTTAAGCGACAATTCTAATAATAATAACAATCCATTATATTCCACTGGATTTTTTGATTGTCGGTGCCGTTTAAGTAGTATACTATAGACCATACTACTTAAACGGCACCGAAAATCAAAAAATCCAGTGGAAACTAGATGGCAGAAGTGTGTAGGCCAATCTGCCCAGCAGCTTTTTCTACTTTGTCACCTACAGAGTTTGACAGGTACGATCTTTCAAAACGGCATGTTATTTCCCATAGAAATTTGACGACCGAAGGTTGGATGGATACAGAAGTTAGGAGGCGGGACTAAAACAACAAAACCATTAAAACAACCAGCGGATTTTGGGCGGGTGCGGTTTTGAAAATTGGTCAAAAAACTTTGGTGCTGATGGATGGCTGATGGATGATAAGTTTTGCTATGCAGTTATGGTTGAAATAATAGCCCATCAGCGCATCTCTAGTGTGTGTGCCTCTCTCTTGCTCAGAGGGGAGGGAGAGGCTGAGGGGTCGATCAAGCATGGATTCTAAACTAGGATCTACAATTAGGTGTTAACAATATTACCACGCTAGGTCGAAGTACTCCCAAGTGCTATTGCGCCACACATTGTAGTTCTCCTGTTTATTCGCTTGGAAAATCGCCACGTTTCATGTTGTGTGGCCATAGACATTTTTATGAACTACTCGTGCAACTGTATTTAAGTCGGGAAAACGTGGATGTTTTCGTAGATGTTTTCTACGGCTGGCTACGTCAAAGCCCGCTAGCATAGCAACATGCTCACATTCGCGCCGCGCACCAGAGCGTTTGAGTGCACGTACTGACACGGGAGAGGTATGACTCAACTCGTGAAAGTTAAGGTAAGAACATATATTACTACTGACATTGGGTGGCGTGTTCCTTTAAGTTGGCAAACATTTGAACTAGCCAACTAGCTCCGCTGGTTGGAAACGCAGTTCCTCCGCTGTCCTATTGCGTGCAGAGGGAATTTGAAAGACAACTGATTATCCCGCCCCTCGGACTGAGCACTGCGAACGGTGAGTACCCAGACCATACATTTTAATGTGGGTCTGGCTCGTCTGGCTAGTACTCAGGTTAGTAGCTGTTGTGTATTCCCATTTTAGGGCCAAATAACATTGTAATTTAGGTTGTGTTTTAGTGACTTCTTTCCAATAGGTAATGTCATTTTCCTTTTCATTGATTGTAATCTGGTTGGGTCTAATTTTTCTTGCCACTGTAACATTGTCCTGGGCCTCAGTGACGTGGGATGGTGTTACATCACTGAGTTTTAGGACAAGTTGGCAAAGTGGGCTCCTTCCCATGTTTTGCTCTTGGCTTTTCAGAGCTAGATGAAGCTCTGAAAAGCTCTCTCTCTCACACTCACACTCACACGCCCGCACACACACACTGACAAAAACAAAATGCATTCTGATACATAGTCAAGAAGATGTCCTCGTAGACGGCAAATATGGGCGAAGACAGTGAGAAATTCAACCTGCGGTGTATAGAGCCACTGCCAATCTCACAGATCTGGGAAAATCCATCAGTGACCCCACCAACTGTGGAGAGGGTTATTCGATCCATCCAGCCAGGTGTGTTTCCTGGATAAGTAATCCTGCAACAAATAGAATGGCAAATGTGTCTGGAGATCATAACCACACACACACACACACACACACACACACACACAGACACAGTGTAAGGGTAAGATACTCTCAAAGTCTTAAGTTACCCCCCTAAGATGATTGACTGTCCAGCGGTGACATCGTGGCTAGTTCATGAAGAGTCAGGCTAGACTGTATTGCGTGTGTGACATCAGACCCATTCAGCATTCTGTGGTGTGTTTCTAGAAAATGTAGTTGGCTAACTTCCGTCGTAACCTTTGTAGTTACAGTAGAACCGTGGGGAACTGTGGAACTAGTGTGTCACGTGGAAATACCAAATACACCCGTGGAACTAGTGTGACACGTGGAAATACCAAACTATTATTTTTAACTAATGCATGTTCCTAATGGTCTCTCAATGTAGAGTAACTATACCAATATATTTAGGGTCATAAGCTATTGTTGTGTCTTGTAGGCCTATACTTAGCCTACTCAAAGTTGTGTCTTGTAGGCCTATACTTAGCCTACTCAAAAGGGATAAGGAGAGGAAGGATACGAACCCTGGTTGCGGAGTTACCCCACGTTAACGATGAGCCACCAGACACATTATATGGCAAGAATTTGAAATTTGTCTAGGTACATTGTTTGACACTCAGATATTACAGTATAGGCTAATGACAAATATTGGTTGGCTTAAGTAAACTGTTTTAGCCTATTTGCCTATTTAATTAGGTTTTTGCTGATGACAATCTCAGCATCAACCACTTTTAATTAGAAAAATGCTGACACAGACAAATGCTGTACCAGAGAATGGGTAAGGGTTTAGATGCTTTCTAGAAACGGGTGCATCGTACAATTTGCATCGTACTATGGTGATTAAGCAACAACATTGGTAACTTTTGTAGAAATGCACCCTGATTAGTATGGTGTATGAAAGTGGAGGACATCCCACTAAAATAAAATCTGCATAGATAATCTATGAAAATTGATTATATAAAAAATGTGGAATTCATTTATTGGGTACTGTCGTGTGTGCGTGTGTGTGTGTGTGTGTGTTGATTTATCTGTAGAAGCACTGTTGAATTCATTTATTGTTCAGTAACACTTAACTTGGACAGTGCGCCCACACATACTTAACAGATCATCGATTAAGATTCAAGTTCAGTATGCAAAATTGATGACCAAAACCAACCCCTTAACCACAAATTGTACTTTACAGAGTGAGTTTCTGTAAATCGTCTGTGGGCAGACTATCCAAGTAGCCTAAAGGTCGAAACAATAAAAATCAGATCTAAATACCTATTTCAAAGTTATGTTAAACTTAAAGTTGACCGATATTTAGCAATAGCTTCAAAGTGACAGAGTCTCGGGATGCTGGGTCAACTGATTGGCAGTCAGTGGTCAGTGTCGTTAGTTACCTCAGCTCCAACATGTCCCACATAATGAAGGCCAAGAGGTGATCTTGCCTCGCTGCTCTCCATTGTTTCTGCCTAGCAACAGATCATGTTAGCGTGGCACTAAAAGAAATCTTTCGCGGGCGCGAGCAGTAGGGTCAACAGTGAGTTGTATGGCAGCCAATACTCTGAGCAGAGCGCCTGTGATGTTCCGTGTGGGCATGAATTATGCAGGTCTCAGTGCCAGAGCAAAGCAGAAGATCACTGATCTCAAATCCTACCAGTAAACGGGTGTAAACCATCAACACTTTTTTTGGAAGAGGAGAAGTGATTAAAATAAAGAATCTCTGACATGATGCTGCTCTCCTCGAGTTTTGCTGAGAGAGAGTGGGGGCCTGATCAAACAGAGAGCGCTTTGCCGCTTTTCAAACACAAGGCGCATTTTAATAAAAATAGTTAAAAACGTACAGTAGGATGCTATTCCACTTGGAGTTGAACTTTTTTTCAATTGGAGGCGCTCAGGGCACCTCTGCAAAAACCGTGAAGAACAGCAGGCGCCCAATGTGCATAAACAGTGTGCAAAACGCTTAATTTTTAGTGATATTCCACACTACCAAACAATGGAAAACGCTTAATCTCAGTGATATTCCGTACTACAAAGCGTTTCATCTCAGTGATATTCAGTATCACAAAACCCTCAATCTAAGTGATATTCCACAATACAAAATAATGGAAAATGCTTAATCTCAGTGAGATTCCGCAGTACAAAGCGCTTCATCTCAGTGACATTCGGTACTACAAAACGCTTATTCTCAGTGATATTCCTACTACAGAACAATGGAAAAACAGGCCTCTTACTGGAATTGAATATGTAGGCTATTGCCTGATATGGAAAAAGAGGCCTGTCACTGCAACTACAGGTACACTGCAAAAAATAAAAAAAGTGTTATTGTGTTATTAATCTTTTAGTGAATGACACTGGCACTACGCACAAATTAATGTAGCCTAAACTTACACCGCACTTTCCTAATAACTTAAGTTCTCTCACGTCAATGACAGTAGCTAGAATGCATAAAAAACACTGGGAAAAACAGTGTTCAGTCCACCAAGTCATAAGCTATCGGCACTGCGCAGCACCAGTTGTGATATTTATCTTACGGAGTGTAATCGTAGGTAATGTCATGTATGAAAACTAGTATTGTTAGGCAATAATATAAGTGCAAGTCCAGGGCAGCTGAGGTGTGGCGATGACATCATCGATGTTTCGCTGTCTGACATCATCGATGTTTCGCTGTCTAAACGAATTCAAACGGGCTACGGTTTCAGATTTTTCCACTCTGGGACCAGGTTTCAGAAAAGTGCGGTTTCGGGCAGTGCGTTTACAGGATTCGTTTGGACGCTCGGCCAAGACGAAGCAAAACCTCTGCGTTTAACCTAAAAAGTGTCTCCGTGTGGACAGGCCCTAAACCTCGAAATAAGCATCCGCCCATTACGGAGACAGATAATTATTACTTTGTTCCAGACTGTATGACGAAGAGAAACGTAGTCACAGGCGGTAAGGACCAGGCTACTTCATAGGTGTCCCGTTATTCAGAATTAATAGCCACCCCACCAGCTAATCAGAAAAGAGTATTTCTTCTCTCCGGGTGATAACAGTTATTAGCTCACAGTGAAGAGTCCTGATTCTGAGAATTTTTTGCACAAGCATGGGTAGTGTCAAGTTTGCCATCTTAGGTTATGCCATCTTAGATAGATAAATATAAATGCTTGATAAAAGAGCCTTGTGGTTGCTGCCACTGCTGCTGCCAATAAATAGAAGAAAAAAACAAAAAAAAAATTTTTTCTCTCCACTATTTGGAAGACTATGTTCACTTTCACATCATCATTATTGTGTTTGAGCTTCAGGCATGCAGTAGCTCATTTGTATGTCATGGCTGTGCCAGGGCTTTGACAGGATATTTGTTGCAGCTGAACCAATGTGTAATTGTGTTTGTTGTGACATCCATCTTAGATACTCAGCCTAAGAGGGAGCCGTTGTCATCACGCCTCTCCACAGACTGTAATGATGTTGGTGGAACGGCCACACACACACACACACACACACATCTGTGCATCTGTTATGGGGATAGCATCGATGACACATAGATGCGTAATAAATGAGATTTACCCATGTGTGTCCTCCTCTTACTGCATGTGTGGATTTAGTCTTTCCTCTGATGTGCAGAGATGATGTCATCCCCTCCACTTCAAACCTTCGCGGAGAGTGGATGAGGACCTCAGTCTTTGTGTGTGTGTGTGTGTGTGTGTGAACAGCAGGGAAATTCAATCGGGGCCTCCACCGCAGGTGATCCTCTTCCAGGTGGACACTCAGAAGAGTCCAAGTAACGGTGTGTATGTGTGTGTGGGGGTGTGTGTGTGTGTGTGTGTGTGTGTGGGGGTGTGTGTGTGTGTGTGTGTGTGTGTGTGGGTGTGTGTGTGTGTGTGTGTGTGTGTGTGTGTGTGTGTGTGGGTGTGTGTGTGTGTGTGTGTGTGTGTGTGTGTGTGTGTGTGTGGGGGTATGAAGGAGGGGAGAGGAGAAAAAGATGAAGAGAAGACGAGGAGAGGAAGAGGAGTAAGATGATGGTAAGAACAAGACAGAGGACATCACGCATCAGCTGTGTGTGTGTGTGTGGGTGTGTGGGTGTGTGTGTGTGTGTGTGTGTGTGTGGGGGGTGTGTGTGTGTGTGTGTGTGTGTGTGTGTGTGTGGTCTCAGCTGACATTTACAGGAGAATGTGTCCCTGTCGCCGTGGAAACTAGACAGGCCTCACAGCTCAGTCAGAGCGTGTGAAATCCGTTCCCGATCCTCACCCGAGAACTTTGCTGATGAGTTGATGACTTTTGATCACTAAGTGGACTATTAATGACTTTTGATCACTAAGTGGACTATTAATGACTTTTGATCACTAAGTGGACTATTGATCCCTTTTGTATAAGTATAAGTATATATATACTCTTTTGATCCCATGAGGGAAATTTGGTCTCTGCATTTATCCCAATCCGTGAATTAGTGAAACACACTCAGCACACAGTGTACACACAGTGAGGTGAAGCACACACTAATACAAGTCCGAAGCGCTAACCAGTAGGCCATGGCTGCCCCAATATGAGACATGATATGGTTTTTCCCTGATATGGGCTGATTATAAAGTATTATCACATCATACTTTCCCAGATATGGGTACCTTAGATTGTCTTGGAAAATCACAAGATATAGTGTGTGTAGATGATCCTTACAATGACCAAGATAACTGTTAGAGTAAAGGTAGTAAAATTACATTGAAAATGGCCTCGGCCCCAATGGATGTTGTGCTTCACAAATCACTGCAATTTGATACATTCGTGAAAACTGTAATCTCAATTCAGTAGGCCTCAGTGGTAAAACCACTGTTTCCCAATCATGTTTGTGTGTTTGTGTCAAAACATGGACATATTTGCAGTTCCAAAGTGGTGAGGAGAGCAGAGAAAATCCCTTTCATAACATGGCTGAGTGAAGCGAACATGATGGGACAGAGAATGGCTGTGCCTGTTCATTTGCGTTGCTTTTATATGTGCACGGTATGTACATTATGCTCACACACACATAGACAAGGATACACACACACATACACACGTAGACAAGGATGGCCGTGCCTGTTCATTTCCGTTGCTTTGATATGTGCACGGTAAGATAGGTATTTTAGTATTGGGTAAGCTTGTATGCACATTAACCATAGGTATTTTAGAAATGTGTTGATAGACTGCATATTGTGGAAAATGCCATGGATTGTGCTAATGGTATGGCCACGACAGGCAGGTGTTGTGATAGTTGTATTTAGAGTTTTGAAATTGGACAAAAGCATGTTGGCGATTGAAAAGAAAAACATGGTATATTAACAGTTTTTTTTTTACACACACACACACACACACAGAACAAAACAAAAATGAACAGAGGAGATGGTTTGACCAGACATATATGGGGTTGTGGGTAATGCTGTTCAGTGGAGCTGGTTTGAGCAGACATATATGGGGTTGTGGGTAATGCTGTTCAGTGGAGCTGGTTTGAGCAGACATATATGGGGTTGTGGGTACCCTAACCCGAGCGAGGAACATGGGACCCCATAGGGATGACCCTGTGGGTAATGCTGTTCAGTGGGGAAGGGTAGCAGAGTATTTTTATTTTCATATTATCTATAAATGTGCTGTCTTGGCTGCTCTCTGGTAGATGGCGTTTCACTGCTATGTTGACATCATCACTGCTTAATTTGAAATCTGTGTAAAGAAATCTGTGTAACACAGACAGAAGCAGAACTGATTGCTTAATTCGGTCACACTGTCAAAATTCCAATTATGCGTCTAAATTAATTTGCTTCAGTTTGCTGATGTGATGTGAGAAAATCTCTTCGCTTGTTATTTTCAGGAATATAGTTATCTATAGTTATCAGAGTTAGTCACATTGGATCCATGTCAGTGATAGCATAGCCAGCTACACCTGTCCCAAGAGCTTAACAACAACAGGCATTCCAGGAACCCTCTCTGATCCCAACACATTAAGCATGTGCAGGCCCTCAGGCTTGGCATTGGTGCACTACCTCTTTACCGTTCCCATTGATGAAGCTGCCAGGATTATTCGTTTCAGTTGAAATGAGGTTGAGGGATCTCGTAGATTATGCCTTATTTCCATGCTGTGCCTGCAGGGGCAAATCCCCACAGGAGAACTATGGCAAGCCCTTTCAGCATTTATTCTGAAATCTTTGATATCAAGCGTCAGTGCCTTTGACTAGTAAACCTTTTGTCAACAATGCAGAGACCTGCATTTTTCTGTACTAGTTAACTAAAACTCTTTCTGACTTTACTAGATGCTATTATTTCTGTATGGAGTTCATTAAAGAATTCCTTTTAAAGGTGCTCTAAGCGATGTTACATTAGTTTCTAAGCTAAAACATTTTTTGTCACATCACCTCACCATCCGCTAGCTGCCTGTGGCCTGAATACACTGTAAAAAAATGCAGAAATGCAGCCCAGGCTCCAAAAACGGCAACAAAAAACAACTTGGTCCTGCCTGGACCATAAAAATATAACAAATTGTTCTAGCCAATCACTGATGAGATATTTGTTTAGGCGAGTTTCAGTTGCACGGGAGGGAGGGGGAGGGAGTAGCGAGCTAGCTCTGTTTTGTTTTTTGACGTCAATAGAAGTGATGTTACCTAACATCGCTTAGAGCGCCTTTAATACTGAATCCCGGGGTGACGTATAAACATGTTCAGCTTGAGCCAAATGCAAGATGTTGTTAAGCCCTTGGGACATGTGCTGTTGGCAATGCTTTCATATGGACCTAATGTCGGGTGTTTCATATGGACCTAATGTCAGAATCTTGAAGGAATTCTTTTTCCATTGTCTGGAGGAATAAGAGATGTTCCACTGATGGTGTGAGCTTGTTGTCATTTCTGGTTTAGTTCGGTGTCAAACTGATTTGTCCGGGTTTCCACTGTTTGTTCTTGAGTTTCTCCTTTGGGGTGCAGACCGGAGCTCATTAGGGATGCAGAGTTACTCTGATTTTCAAATGGTGGATTGGCCTGCAATTCTCAAGGATGTACGCCTTCACACTAGTGACTTTGGAGGGCCTGTGTGTACTGATGTCACTAACCACCCAACTCACCCACCCAAGTCCAGATTTTGTGGGTAAGAAGCGCCATCGGGTCCACTGTTAAGATGCCCTTCCCCAGCAACAGCAGGATTTGAGCATTTGTGCCTGGTGGTGGTCTCATCAGCTGCAGCTCGGAGATGGCGGTGGCCATGTTTGGCGGCTGGATTGGACATTCCCTCTCTATTATTCTGAATCTTGTAGCACACACAAGAGCATTGGCAAGGAGAGACTAACTACACCGTCTGCAGAGTCAATGATCTCTTGTAGCTCGGAGACCGGTTGCTTCACCCACCGCAGGCTGAACACCAACAGGTCCTCTGAGAGCATGAGAATGAGGGGCAATTTATACTGAACACTGTATATGAACACTGTATGTATGTATGGAAATATATAAATATATATATATATATATATATATATATATATATATATATATATATATTTATATATTTATATATGGATCGATATGGATTGCCCCTCCCTTGTTGTGGTTGCCTGCTGGATAGACAGTCACATGGCATATTTTGGAAAATTATTTGCTACTGAAACCGTAGCTACTAATAACTGAAGACTTTGTCTTTAATCCAGAGGGTTTAAAGAATTTGACAAGAATTTGACCAGAAACTCTAGAGTCTGTTGTTGTTAATCAAGAAGGTCTAAAGACTCAGACAAGAAAAATTATGAATTAATCCAGAATGCAGAAGACTAGTCTGACTCATATCAGACCAATTCTCAGTTAGGGTATGTGTGGCTCATTTTTGGGCATATCCAGCGCTAAAATTAAACTTACGTTGGTCAATTAAACTCTTTCTTCTTAAGGCATCAACTCAGCTCAGCCGTTGGTTGTGTGTATAAGCTCTTCAGTGGACCTCCTGAGTCATTGTAAAAAGCCCCAAACTGGATAAGTAGTTGTTATCCGGTTCCTTGAATTTCTGTGATTTTGAAAATGAATAGGAGCATAGCCAGACTGATAAGTCAGAGCAGATTCAAATGCGTTCTCATATCGGTCTGGTTCCCATGCTAGTGGTAGCAAGCAGTGTCCAGAGAATAAGGCTAGAGAAGGGCTGCTTCTGAACAAGGGGATGTAGAGACACCAGACAGTGACTGTGCATCAGTGGACCTCTGTGAGCTGATATGCTATGTGATTTGTAATGCTGATCTATGATGTGGTCTGTGAGCTGATCTGTGATGTTAACCTTAGATGAGCTGATTTGCTACTGTATGTGATCTGTGATGTTAACATTTGAGCTGGTTAACCTTTGAGCTGATCTGTGATGCTAATCTGTGAGCTGATCCCTGATGTTGACCGATGAGCTGATCTTTAAGGCCACCGCTCACAGGCAGCACAGGACGCAGGGGGACTGTGCTATGGTGGACAAGCGTACTTTATGGACTGTGTTAGAATTTCGAATTTAGAACTCAGCCAGCAGACGAAGAGGGCCCAGGACTGGCCCATCCGTCTAGGGTGGCCTGAGGGTTCTCTGTTCCATTCCAGCTCAGCGCAGCGCAGCGCTCTCCCACCCCTGCCCCCTCTGGCGCCTGTGCGCTCGCTCCCCGTCTCTCTTTTATTGATTTGCCTGGTCCTGATGCTGGGTGGCCGGTGTTGTTAGGGAAGACATATGGAAACCAGAAGGCCAGCTCTGCTGACTCACTAAGGTGTGTGTGTGTGTGTGTGCGTGCGCGATTGTGTGTGTGTGAAAGAGAGAGTAATTCACCATGCTGTGTGTGGGGGAGCACAGCGTGTAGTTCACACAAAATGCGTAGTGAAATATTGTGTCTGGCTCTCTGTCTTCAGACAAATTGTTCAAGAGAGCAGAACATAATGGTCACACACACACACACACACACACACACACACACACACTCACACAATGGTCAGACTCACCAGCAGGTCTGCTGAAGGGGTAGTCAGAAACATGTCTCACACAGATGCACACACGCATAGTCTCCAAACAAACACAAACAAACACACACACTCACACCCACTCACATGTGCCATGAGAGCAGTCTGATGTGTGTGTGTGTGTGTGTGTGTGTGTGTGTCCAAAACGCTATATCCTCGATTTGGATGAATTTTCATAAATGTTGTTGTTTTTTTTCTTTCCGTTCTCCGTTCCAGTAATTGGAGTAATTAGCGCTTCAGACTTGCCGGTTCGAACCAGTAGGCTGAAGTGCCCTTGAGCAAGGCACCTGACCCCTCACTGCTACCCGAGCGCCGCTGTTGATGCAGGCAGCTCACTGCGCCGGGATTAGTGTGTGCTTCACCTGTGTTCACTGTGTGCTGAGTGTGTTTCACTAATTCACGGATTGGGATAAATGCAGAGACCAAATTTCCCTCACGGGATCAAAAGAGTATATATACTTATATACTTATACTTAATTGGAATATTGTTATTTTATTTATCTTTACTCAATCAAAACAACACAACTGCAATTTTTATTGATATTACCTGAAATACACAATTGAATAATGTTTTCAAAAACGGAGATGTAGTGTTTTGGAATCAAACTCTTCAGATGAGTAGTCTATTAATGATGAGGTATAGTGGATGAGCAGTCCATTAATTATGAGGTATAGTGGATGAGCAGTCCATTAATGATGAGGTATAGTGGATGAGCAGTCCATTAATTATGAGGTATAGTGGATGTGCAGATCTGACCATTGACAGTACAGTTATCAGTTATTTGTTTTCAGGATTCAGTGCTGCTATGGGGGTTAGAGGATCTGTGGGTGTGTTGTGGGCATTATAGGGTGTGGGGGCACAGTCTGCTGATAATTCGGACAGCTTGTGGAGAAAAGTTCAGCAGGCTGCTGGATCTGGTGCATATGGTTATGTATGCCCAAATCACTTTTGAATTCATGGGACATTCACGTCGGAGTGATTACTAATGGCAAAGAGTCCAAGTGGGGATGCTTTGTGATATTCCCTCTCTGGAAAGCCTGACGTCGTCCAATCAGAAATGAATGAATAGTTTAACTGAACCTAACTGTTGTAAGGGTATATTAGGCACACACTACCATTTATTTTAGTAGTGTGTGTGGACAGAGGCTATAACCCCTCTCCAAGAAGCCAGCAGCAGTTGAGATGCTATCTGAGGCAATAACATAATAATGAAGCAAACGGAATAATACGGCAAACGGAACTGTTTCCAACCTGTGCCAACACTGCCAAAGATCTTCCCTTTTATCACAGACTCCTTAGGACTGAGTCATATCTCATATGAATGAGCATGACTGGTGACACAGGCTGTTGTGGAATGTTACTAGCCAGACAAACCTGTTTTAAAATTTAACCTGGAAAGGATCCCAGATTAATTCAAATTGGCTAACAGGGTTCACCCAGGCCAGAATCATAAAAATCACTCATGGTGGAAACATGGTTATATTCATGACCACTTACGGCAAAATATGACTAATTACCAGCTGGTTGTGTGTGTGTGTGTGTGTGTGTGTGTGTGTGTGTGTGTGTGTGTGTGTGTGCATTTGTGTGTACCTCTCTGGTCTGGGAGTGGGTGATCTGGGTGACCACTACCTTGGACACTTTTTGTGTCGTTTTTTGGTGGAAAAATGATAAAAGGGCAAAACAGTACAGCAATATTTTTTGTGTGCGGTAAGAGGCGGGGAATGGGGTGAGTTTGTAGGAACGTGAGAGCAGGTTGGTGTGTGTGAGTGTGTGTGTGTGTGTGTGTGTGTGTGTGTGTGTGTGTGTGTGTGAGTGAGTGTGTGTGTGTGTGTGTGTGTGTGTGTGTGAGTGAGTGTGTGTGTGTGTGTGAGTGAGTGTGTGTGTGTGTGTGTGTGTGAGTGAGTGTGTGTGTGTGTGTGTGTGTGTGTGTGTGTGTGTGTGTGTGTGTGTGAGTGAGTGTGTGTGTGTGTGTGTGTGTGAGTGAGTGTGTGTGTGAGTGAGTGTGTGTGTGTGTGTGTGTGTGTGTGTGTGTGTGTGTGTGCCACCCTAAACCCCTTTCCCTTTTGAGCTGACATCTATATCAATGCAACAGAGCCAAATGTACATCATCATGGGTTGTGTGCAGATGATGTGAAGGGAGAGGACACACAAGCACACAAGGTAGACAGAGGTCTTAAAAACCAAGACTGTGTAGAAATCACATGGTCACCCAACCTGTCATTAGGTGATTGTGTGCACATGAGACCAAATTTCCCTCACGGAATCAAAAGAGTAAAAAAGCACAGCACAGAGACTGCCTTGGTGAAGGTAACAAATGACCTCCTCTGATGCTGGACTCATTTCCATCCTAATCCTCCTTGACCTGAGTGCAGCTTTTGACACCATATCCCATCAGCTGCTTCTGGAGCATCTTACCAACATTGGAGTGCAGGGTAGTGTTCATCAATGGTTCACCTCCTATCTCTCTGGCAGGACACCGCTTGTCCAGATTTTGGACCACAAGTCGGAGAGTGCTGCTGTCACAAAGGGAGTGCCACAGGGGTCTGTTCTGGGGCCCCTGCTCTTCATCATCTACCTCCTCCCACTGGGAAATATCCTGAGGCAACATGGTGTTC
This sequence comes from Alosa alosa, assembly GCF_017589495.1. Taxonomy (NCBI): domain Eukaryota; kingdom Metazoa; phylum Chordata; class Actinopteri; order Clupeiformes; family Clupeidae; genus Alosa; species Alosa alosa. Next base: position 10,189,363 of record NC_063200.1, read on the forward strand.
AGTTTCACTGTTATGCTGATGACACCCAGCTTTATATGTCCACTAAACCGACTGCCTCCCTTCCTCCTGCTGCGATGACTGCCTGTCTGCATGATATAAATCTGTGGATGACTAACAACTACCTGAAACTGAACAGTAACAAGACTGAATTACTTGTTGTTGGCTCAAAAACAACGCTGGCAAAGATGGAAAACAGACTCTCCCTATCTGTAGATGGCTCCAACATTGCCTGCTCCACCAAGGTGAAGAGTCTTGGTGTTATACTAGACAGCACACTTTCATTCACTGCCCATATTAACAGTGTGTCTCGCAGCGCCTTTTTCCATCTGCGCAACATCGCAAGACTGCGCCCCTCCCTCAGTCAGCAGAGTGCAGAAGTACTTGTAAATGCCTGTTACATCCCGCATTGATTACTGCAATTCCATCTTCTCTGGCATTCCACAGAAATCACTCCACCACCTCCAAATAATCCAGAACTCTGCAGCCAGGATAGTAACAGGCACAAGGACCACAAGCCACATAACACCTGTACTGTTGCAGCTACACTGGTTACCAGTTACCCAGAGAGTCCATACTACTTTTTCGTAAGGGGATTGCTCATGTGGTTAGAAAAATGGGCAACACCAGTACCCCTGTTGTCTGTATGACCCTGTACCCAGGATTAGAACCAGTCTGCCTTAGCATAATGTACTCCCTTCAAAATGCACTAAACATTCGACTATGACGACTATGGCCCTCTGTGAGACAGAAGATATGAAAGGTAAGATAAACCTTTAGTTTAAAAGGAAACAAATATACAAAACAGGTCAATTGTCTATAAACAACTTTATTATATTTACATACAGCAGTAGTACTCAAAGTGTGGTCCGCAAGCTCTTTCAAGTGTTCCACAAGTAGATGTGGTAAAATATAATAGATGAGTTGTTTGCAATATTGAACCAACTTGTATGTAAATCCAAACAGTTCTGCAACACTGATGTAACCTATGCCAGTTTAAATCATATGAATCCTCTGACACCATAAGCAAGGTGCAAAGACAATAAGCAAGGTGGTTCAGTAAGAAGATAATATACTGTTGAAGTAGGTCTACTGTTTTTTTTTTTTTTTTTTTGCTAGGTGGTCCGTGAAACACTGACAAATAGTAATATTGCAGCCTATTAAAATAATGCAAACACAAAACAAGAACATCCAAACTATGCACAGAATTAACAATGTCCTCTTTTTGCCAGATGATGCAGACATCTGGCCTACAGATCCTTTGTAAGATAGTGCTGGGATTATTTAGGGAAAAAGGTCTGAGTTGTTGTTTCGGCTTGTATTGTCCTGGGGATCCGAAGGGACAACACACAAAACACATTCGTTGGCTGTGATGATTTTATAACATTGCTCTTTGATTGCGCTGGGCCATAGGTGGAGCCATCAGGTGTTATTGTGGAGATGTCGCCTTCATCCTCCTCCTCCTCTTGACCAACCCGAGGTCTTCTAGCTGGCCTTGGATGAACAGGCTTGATGGCAGTAGAGGTAGCAGGCCCCCATGCCCATGGTGTATCCGAAGTGCTTGTATCAATCCTCATACTTTTCATGAAGTATTCTGTTTGGGTACCTAAAGTAAATAAATATGTATTTCTGTCAAGTTACAAGATACTAATAATACACAGGACATTCACTATCTCACAAAACTGTACTGGTACAATGGAAACAAAAATATTTTAGTGACTGTGGTAAGGTGTATGATGTACTAAGTAGCACACCCACAAGAAGACATTCGGTAATATCAATTCTATCTGTTATGCAATTCATGGGTTTCATCAGGTCCATTTACACAGGTGTATTAATCAAGCACCATGCATTCATAATCGAGGTGCATGATTTTATACACCTGTGGAAAGTGCCCTGAAGAAACCCATGAATTGACTTTCCAAAACATTGACGAGCACATAAGAACCTGTATTAGCCTACTAAAAAAAGACTTCTAGAAACTAACTAGCACAACAATTAAGTTAGATCACAAACCTCGTCCACCTCTCACCATACATTCACACACCATCTTAAGGACTGGCTTTTGAGCATACAAAAATGTGAGCACTTCTCATAATACATTAATGTTGGTCTGCCTCTATAGTTTAGCTGTCCTGTAACCCATGGTGTATGTATGATAGATAGATGGATAGGTGGTTACTTTATTGATCCCTTAAGGGTTGTTTGGCTGTATGGTTATATGTCTTATGTTTTAAATGTTTTATTGGAGCTAGTATTATGGCATTATGTTCTATTGCTGTATGTCAATTGCTATGTGATTTAATATGTTCTTTTTTTAGCCACCATGTGCCTAGTATAACATCTTGCCAGTGGAGTACAGTTGAAAATTAGCCTGCTGGCTAACACTGGCACATTTACAGAAATGTTGATCAATGTGCACTGTCCTTTAAATAAATAAATGAAATGAAATGAACCTTTGCTTCTAACGTGATGACCTAATGTAGGCTACAAAAGCTGTGTAGCCTGACATGAGGATGTGCTCTGGAAGACATACAAAACACTAAGTAAACAGCAAGTAATCAAACAAAACATCATTGTATGTCAATGTAATAATGGCAAGAAGACATAAATTAGACTGAAGTGTAAATACCTGAGCTCTAGTGATAGCAACTTAGCCTAATAGTGCAGGGGTATTGTGTTTTTGATTTTCCCTGTTTAGACTAGAACAATACCCGTACTTAGTTGAGCATAAAATATTGTTGCTAATATTATTATTTGTGGTTTAACGCTTAGGTTAGAAGATTATAGGTTCAACAAGCTAAATCTCTGGGTGGTGTGGTCAGTTTCTTATGAGTGTAGCTACACCAGGCACGTAACTAAAGCATTCCGTTCGCGTTATGTACTGCAACAATTAGCTTCCAATAGGCCTAATCAATGGAAGTAGCTACACCTGGCGTGTTAGTGGCCTGTAGGCTACGTTCGGGAAAATAGACCATTCCTCTAATGGATTTTACCAGAGCCCTTCCTATTAGGCATTCTCTGATTTTACACGTCGCGAACAGAACACTTCAGTTATGTGCCAGGTGTAGCTTCCTGTAATATAGGCTAGCCTAAGCCTAGCTTGTACCCTTTTCATGCATGCTAACGTGAAGAATATGAACATGCTATTTTGTAACAGATGTTAGGTGGAAAAGTTTGTTTGTACTTACAGCCTGTGAGCTGGTGGTCGATCGTCATGACGGTACAGAACCAGGTTTTCAGAACATCGATGCAAAACCACTTTCTAAGGCAGTGAGTGTGGTCAAAATGATTGGAACACAGAACTAATGTTGCACTTCTTCGGTGGTGGTGTTCCAACGATAAATCCGAACCATTTCTTCCTCAACTCATGTTTCTAAGGCAAGACATGCAACATTGATGTGTTATTGCCAAAAAAATAAAACAGGCACAATTTTTTTTCCGCCATGTTGGCAACTTGCTGTTAGCTCCTACTAGCTGCAGAGAGACAATCCCCCAGCCGCAAAATCTTCCCGTCTTCCTGTAGGCGGTCGCAAGGTGGGCGAGGCCATGAATAGTCAGTTTCCCTTCGGCGTCATTGGGAAGGGCTCTTTCTAATTCGCTTGTTTTTCCATGTATTTTCTTTCATTGGCTAATGCGGGCAATGGGGTTAGAAGATCATTTTCACGTGCAGCATGCATATGCAACTTGGAGTGAGCTATAGTATTTCGAAAGTAACAAGTATTAAACGGTTTCTCAGTGAATGTGACCTTTAAGATCCTACTGTTGACATATAAAGCCCTGCATAACCTTGCTCCCAATTATATCACCGACCTCTTGGAGAGCTACACCCCTTCCCGCTCGCTGCGATCCTCATCAGCTGGTCTGCTCAAGGTACCCAAGATGAACCTCAGCACCATGGGAGAGCGAGCGTTCTCCCACACAGCCCCAAAGCTATGGAACTCACTTCCAAACAACATCAGGCAGTGTGAATCCACTGCCCAGTTTAAAAAGGAACTGAAAACCTTTCTCTTTAGACTAGCCATGGACTTTGATATGGCTATATGGACTATATATATTTATATATTTTTTTCTCCTTTTTTGATATATATATATTTTTCCTTCTATTTGTTTTATCTGTGAAGCGACCTTGGGTGTCCTGAAAGGCATTTTTAAATAAAATGTATTATTATTATTATTATTATTATATACTTATACTTATATATATACACACACACACACATTCACACTCCTGCACACACACACACACACACACTTATAGGCCCTCCATCAAACACTGCTGTCACAAGAGCATCTTTTATTTACTGCCACATGGTGCCTTTTCTTTACAACCCCGAATCAGAAAAAGTTGGGACGTTGAGTAAAAGACAAATAAAAACAGAATGTGACGACCTGCAAATCTCATAAACCCATATTTACAAGACCCAGACTGCAGCTGATCTGGTCTCCTCAGTTCCTAAACATTTAGAATGTTGTTAAATGAAGAGGTGAAGCAGCACTGTGGTAAACATGCCCCTGTCACAACCTTTTTTTGAAACTTGGCATTAAATTCAAAATGTACATATATTTTCCTAGCCTGGCCCACCCATCTAGATCTTCTTTCAGGGAGATCTAGTCTGGAACACCATAGTTCATAACCGTTTCCCTCAGATCTAGTCTGGAACACCACAGTTCATAACCGTTTCCCTCAAACAACAAAAATGTCAGGCCAATCAGCGACGAGAGGGGAAGACGAAACCAAAACTTATTGTGATAAACAGAAGCAGCAACACCTGCAAACATCAAAAAATACAGTTGGAAATTTATTTACAGCAAAGGTAGACCCACATACATTGTTTCCTTACTGTTGATTCTGTTTATTGTCAGTATGTAAAGTTTAGGTGAAGTAGGAAGTAACGTTAGGAAACTCGGATTTCAAAGTCGCGATGCAAGTGTTGGAAACGAATCCCAATCATGAGTCACCAGACTCTTTTCACTTTGTGAATAAGTTTGGATTCTTCCAGGCTAATATTTTCCATGAAATAGTCAAATTTGTCATTTGATATGATGTCTATGAACATTTTGCAGCTAAATATGGGTTTTCAAGATTTGTAGATGATCACATTCTGCTTTTATTTGCATTTTACACAACGTCCCAACTTTTTTCTGATTTGGGGTTGTACTGTCACATGGTCACTCGGTCAGCATCCGTTGCCATGGACAGTCGCTGTGGAAAGTTACCTTGGAAATGTCTCATATGGACATTCTGAATGGTGGCGTGTGATTGGTGGAGAGTTTTGGGTTCGCTGTGTGCCCTCAGGTTCTCAAACAGTAATGAGGCTTAAGTGCATTGTGCTGTTCGCATGAGTGTCATGACACCACACACACAGCATAACAAGTCAAAAGTCACAGAGCCGTCAGCCTCATTCACATCCCCATCTCACACACACTTACACACTGGCCCACACACACACGCTTGCACACACACATACACCCACACACATACACACACGCATACGCACATGCACACACTCACACACCCACCCACACACACACTCACACACACATACAGTGCCACATGCACACTGCCGTTATACACACACACACACACTTGATCTCCCTCCAGATGCCTAACACGTGGCCACCTGTGGTCCTTGGGGCCAGTTTAATTACGTCCCTCTCACAAAGAGACACCATCAAACGCCCTGCTGATCAATCTTTAAAGATGAAAGCCAGGAGGAAATACAACGTGAGAAGGATGACAAAACAATGTCAACACTCCTCCCTGGCGACAGTGATTAGATGCGTGCGGTCTTATCAGGCTTGCAGGATGCAATCCGACTTTAATTGATACTTCATTAATATGCTTGTTGCATATGATTTGGGAGCTTTCATTATGCGCTATGAAAAGTAGTCTGACAGCATTCTGGAGGACTTTCATTCAGCCATGTTCATTCGGGGGGAGATGAATAACACTAATTAAGAGTGAGAGACACACACACACAGATGGAGAGAGAGGCAAATGAAAAGGGTTCTGAGGAGCGCACAGACCGGTTGATTGATCACGTAAAAACACACAAGTCGTTAGCGAAAGAAATCTGACTAATTATCTGACAAATGATTCAATAAATTTCTAGGCATCTCTTTGAGAGAACATCTATAATTTCATTCTGGCCATGTTGATTATGTCTAGCCAGTGTGTGTGCTTGTGTGTGTGTGTGTGTGTGTGTGTGTGTGTGTGTGTGTGTGTGTGCCTGTGTGTGTGTGTGTCTCCCTTTGTGTGTAGACATGCACACTGTGCACACTATATTTTCCAATCAAATCAAACTCTTTATGTATAACAACAAATCAACTGTTCATTAGCGATCAGTTCAATTAATAATTTACCACCAAATGGAAATAACAGCCCTATTGAGCTTCACTCTATATGCCAACAGCCTCCAGTACAGTTGACAGCAGCTCTCCTCTCCTCTCTGACTTGCTTCCCCTTCCTGCCCTTGGTCATAATCCCTTTCAAGGTGAACCTCTCTTAAATACTTGGCACCTTGTGCAATTTGTACTCCACTCTATTCTATTTGACAAGCAGAGGCCTGGGCCGTTAAAGAGCCCGCGTAGCTGCACCGCGCAGAGAGGGGAGAGAGGGGGGTTCGGGTGAGATGAAGTCTTAGTGAGCAGACAGGGAAGGCAGTGAAAAACATCTCCACTGAAAAGACAGATGAGGAAGAAAACATCACCTTTTGAGAAACCTCACACCTACACTCATTTACTGCTTCAGATACTTCAGATGCCAACACAGACACAGACACAGACACACACACACACACATGTACCAACACAGACACACACACACACACACGGACACATACATATACAGTCACACAGGGGTTTCACAACTACTGAATTTTACTGTAGTTGTCAAATAGTCGAATTGTACCCAGTGGCGCAAAAAGTGGGTATGTGCTATATGCGGCACATAGGGGCGCAACACCATGGGGGCGCCAAAGCGATGGTAAAATAAATAAATAAATAAATAAAAAATAAAAATAATATATATATATATATATATATATATATATTTGCTATTTTCTATTTGTAGCTACTCTTGTGCGTTTCTAAACCATTTCAACATTTTGTCGGGTAGGCCTACGAGTAGTGAGTTGCTTTCTATGGAAAAAGATGGTTACAGCAAAAAAAGCTGTCGGTGGCTAAAAATAGAAAAAGACAGAGGGGGAGTATAAACTGACAACACATCCATTACTAATAAGAGTTGCTACAGAATTGTATGTGTGATAGGTGAGACACTGCAGGTTTCTGTGAATCACAGCTAGCGTAATTGAGAGGCTGCTGTTGAAGAGAGCGAGGAGGTGACAAAATCCCATTTCTCTCTCTCATCCGACAGGTGAAGAACTCACAAGCCAACTGTTTCAACTGTGGCATTTGTAAGCTAACTTACAGAATTGAAAAATAAACGAAAACACACGTCCAACAGCTTTGCAGTCATTTTCAGGCTACACAGCTGTTTGTCTTTATTGAGTTAGACAGGATATGACATCACACCGACCCAAGCCATCCTGACTTTGTCCTGATCTCAAATAACGTAATGGCCCAACTCAAGGGCGGCACCAAGCACACATTTGAAAATCTCACTGCACGCAATTGGATAACACTATACGATCAATGTTAACTGACTGATTCTGGACTTCGCCCCAATTGGATAACACTATGTCTGTCCAGGGGCGGTCTTAACATAGAGGCATAGGTAGGCGGCTGTTTGGGGCCCCCTACCAGTAGTCTTAGTAGGGGGGCCCCCAACCAACCTAAAAAAAATAAAATAAATAAATAAAAACCCCTTGTCATCATGAACGCTTCAAAAGTATGGTAAATTGTAATAATATTCTTAAGAAATACGTTAAAACATTGACGTAGTAGTTAAAATGTCCAGTTCATGGTTATGTCCCTACACATACACCCCCTACTTCCACAATGAAATGGACACAAAGGACGTCTGGGAAAGTGTTGCCAATTTAGCGACTTTGTCACTAGATTAAGTGACTTTTGGCCATCCCTAGCAAGAGAAAATGCCAGCGACTAGCGACAAATTTGCTTACTTCTTGCAACGATGGCAAACTCTGTTTCGTTGTTGAAACGTCGGAAAATCTCCCCTCTCATGCCAGTTTCGTTAGTGAATTAGGCCTACATCGCAAATTCGCCCAAAGCATTGCCCCATGATTATAAAAGTTACAACTGGCTTATGCATATTATGTCTATGGGCTTATGTGGTATCAGCCCGTGTCATTACACGGAAGTAGATGTTCTATAAATCTAACAGCTCAGAAAACTTCACTGAAGGTGCAGCAACAACGAGACGAGAGCAATGACATGATGGGGAAACAGGGACACGCTTGCCAGCATCGTTCAACAAGCACATTGAACAAAGGAAAGTAGGCTACAACTTCATTCACAAAGTAGATAGTTTAAAATCGAGCATACAAGTAAAAAAAGTAGAAAAACCTATAACATTTGTTTAGGCTATGCAGCATGTTGTCAATGCAGGACAGACTGTCGGCTGGAGTAAAAAAAAACTATTCTCTCGGTCTGTCCGAGTGACATTTAAGCCTATATCCAAAATATAGCCATTGCCGGTGAAATTGTGTAGGCTACCCTATGGTGAAGTTATAATCAGATGTCAAGCTGTGCAAAGCAGATGCAGCAGTTGGGAATAGGTTAGAAATGACTGCATTTCAGCCACCTGATGCTCGTTCTGGTGTAGGCTATGACAAGATAGCATACAGAAATGTAAAGTGTACCAATTAATACTGTATATAAGTATTAAAACAATTATATTTCAAGAAGTTGCCTATAATATGAGTAGGAGAAAAGCAAACAGGTGTAAAGGGGAATTAAAGGGCCATCACCGGGGTTTTTTAGGTGGTGGGGGGCGGGGGTCGGGTTCTCTGTTGGGCTATCGTGACTAGTTTGTGTAGTGCTACACTTTGTGTGTTCTCTGCTTTCCATCTTCATTTTAGAGTAAAGAAGTGCATGCAGGGTTTAAAGGGGAAGGTTTTTTTCTCCTCTCCAACCTTTACTTTCCCGTAGATTAGCTTTACCTGCCTATCCACCATTCAGTCGGTAGGCTACATTTTTTGTTTTGTTCTCTTTTCGGATGGGGGGGCCCCATACATACCTTCGCCTTGGGCCCCCAATTTGCTAAATCCGCCACTGTGTCTGTCATCTGTTTAGCTCGCCTCTGGCCCGCCTATAGGACCCACCTGGACATCAGGTGCCATTTTTACATTCTTGCTTGTCTTTAGCCCGTTTGTTTTCTTGTCTGTATGTCTATATGCTAGCTAGTCAAAGTAGCCACTGTTTGTCAGTACAGATATCTTAATATTACACATTTCTCTTTGCTAATTTCAGAGAGCAAAAAAGTACAGAGTGGGGGTCCAGATGTCTTCTGATTACGAGCCAACACAAGAGGTTTGTAATTTGTTTGTGAATGAAATGTTGAATCATACAGCAGTTAGGTCCGGCTACATTATTTATTTATTTCTGATTGAATGAAAGACTATCTGGCTTGAGAAAATTTATATTATCATTGCTAACATACGTTTTGCATTCTCTGCATGTCTTTTTTTTTTAGATTATGTTGGACCTTGAAGCAGTTGGGGAGGACTACCACAGCTTTCAAGAGCATATAAACGGCATAAACAATTAGTTGTGCCGTCGTCAGCCAGATATTAGTCATATAATGGACAGGATGAGGCAAACTGTCTATAAGAGGGTAGAGTAAATGGGAAAGCCAACTGAGGAGGTGATGGAGATGTTCCGATTTCTTTGGGTGCCAGAGCTGCTGAGTAGCAAAGTCTTATAGTAGTATTACTATAATGTGAGTTCAGTGCTGTTCAGTAGTAAGTTCTATAACCATTTATTGGTAACTACAATTTCCTTTTTTGTTTTGTTTGTTCATTTGTAGATGCATCATGAAATGAAGTTGAAATGAAGTTGCGGTTTGGACTGGACTTAAAGCTAAGCCTGCATAACACCCTCAGTATATTGACCCCTAACGTCATCAGAGTGGCTGACAGTGGGAGTCAGAGGGAGAGGCTGTCAAGCCTACGAGATACTAACACAGATGGTAAGTCACCAGCTTTTTCTTTTCCCTTGCACCCTTCAATTATTTAATAATAATAAGATCATTAAACTATGTTTTAATGAAATCATTCTTTGTTTCTTTTGACATTTCAGACCTTCAAAAAAGTGCTGCTGTCCTAATTTTGCCTGCCCTTTTTAAGGAGGGTGCCAAGTTTCTGCAGTGTTTCCCATACATTGACTAATCTGTTGCGGGGCGCCACGAAATAAAAATCGGCCGCCACAGATGAATATTCTATGTTTAATTTAATTTAATTTAATTTAATTTAATTTCATTTAAATATAAGGTCTAATCCTTGCATTGCCATTGAGCTGCGCTTTTTACGCACGCAGCCTTTCCTCGCCCCGTCCCGCTCTCTCTCGTAGCCTGCTGCCACTCCTCTGCATGTGCATTTAACAAAATATTCACGATTGTTGAAGGATTGTTGTTGCCACGTAGAAGCATTGCATAGAAGACGTCTGGCTAAATTGCTATTAAATCTGCTTACCATCGTGACCATGCGGCGCAAATTTGTTCAAAACTGCTGCATTGAAGTGAACTCTGCTAAGGTCTTATCACAACATAGTAGGCTACATTGAAGAGACTAAACTAAGTTAAGTTATGAAATCAAGCAGTATCTCAAAGCTAACGTTTGGATGTCGAATTTAGAATGCTTAGCCTAGGCTACAGCTGCCTGTCAATTTCGTTGAAGGGCTCATTTTATTGACTCTGACACTGAATGTTTGCAAAATCCCGATGTAAATGGAAAAGTGTTTTCCAAAATTCAAAAGTGCTTGTCCCAAGGAGAAGTACGAACCTTTATTTTAACTATGTAGAAAACGTTATGAATTGCATCCACACATCAGCAGCCTTTCAACTGTGTTACAATTACAAGGGTTCCCTCAAACGTCTTAAAAAGTGACAGGCACTCAATTAGACCTATACACTACCAAGACGATCTTAAACCCCTTGTCAAAGTCAGGAGATCCCTTCTCATTTGCATAGGAACCACTGAGCGTGTTTCCAACCATCATCTTCCAGGGTGGCGATACTCCCCTCCTTGCCAGGAGACCATCCATAAAGATGGATGGAATCACAATAGCAAGTGGAGAGATGGATTGACCACATGCCCTCCAATGCGAATTTGTCATTGCCCCCCCCCCCCCTGACATTGATGCCTCCTTAGGCCTGTATTTTTTGTTTATATTTTCTTTTTGATGTTCAGTACCCAAAAGAGGCCCACCACACATTACTATTCTTTGAAAGACGCCTTAACCTGTCTATGTCTAAGCCCTCCACTCCAGTGTTGTGTGTGGAAAAAATGTTATCATAAAGTGTTTTTTATAATCATTTGAAATTTATTAATTTGTAAAAATGTAACTATTACTGTTTTGAGCGTATTTATGACACATTTTTTATGCAAGTAATATAGAAGATATGTTTAAGCAATAAATATGTAAATTAATGTGTAAATATGTATCTATTGTTGTTTTGAGTGTCTTATGACAGACATTTTTTTGCAAGTAATATAAGTAGTATAGTAGTAGGCCTAGGCCCTTTTTAGGTTCCATGTGGAACCTTTTTTTCTTAGAGTGTATAGTAGATACACAGATATGATTGGTTCCCCGCGATGCAAGGGGCAAAAGTTACGTACATCATTACTCGTTGCCAGAGTCTATCGCTGAGCAAATGCTTCCGCGAGAGCTCTGGATTCCCAGGGTAGTCATTGACAGCATTTCTATATTTTCCTCTGATGGATGGCCTTCAATTTGGTTGTGATAACGGTTCGGGTGATGTCACTCTTGTGAGGATATCGTTGTTTTCGGGAAAATCATTCAAGAGAAAGGAATAGGATATGACGTCGGTAGTTCTCTAGCAGGGTTCTGATTGGCTAGCACGTCTAAGCGTCATATTTATGCAGAGTCGTCTAAAGGCAATTATCTTCGAAAACGTTTTTATGTAAACACGTATATTTCTACAAACGAAGAGGGACAAATATCCGTTTGTAGAAATATCTAGGTATGTGTAAATGAGGCATAATAAGAGGTGGATAAACTGTGTTTCTGAAATTTCAGAGGTGGATGAACTGTGTTTACTTGCGTTTAGCTCCACTACATCCCTGACCATGTGGATATCAATCATAAAGGGTTGTGTGTGTGTGTGTGTGTCTCAATAATTTATAAATTATTCATCATCATAGGAGACTGATCAAAACAGCCACTCTGGATCATTAGTCAGACTGCTTACTCAGCCCATAATGTGTGTGTGTGTGTGTGCACACGTGTGCACTCGTGTGTGTGTGTGTGCGTGGTCCTCTATATGTTTGAATAGTGGTGGAAGTATGTATGATTCACTACAGGCTTAGAGGCTCAGAAGTGGTATAGGGTTGGTGCTTAAGAACTCTACAGCAGTGGTATACACATGGTTTAGGGTTGGTGCTCTATAACATTACAGCAGTGGTATATGTGTGATATAGGGTTGGTGCTCTATAACATTACAGCAGTGGTATATAGATAGATAGATAGATAGATACTTTATTGATCCCCAAGGGGAAATTCAAGGTCTCAATAGCATACAGACATCACACACAACATGCATGATGTATGGGTGGTACATGGGTGATAGCTCGGTGTGTGATACATAGGGTGGTATATGTTTGTGATAAATGGAAGGTATATGTGTGGTATATGTTTGTGATGTATAGGTGGTATATGTGTGTGATGTATGGATGGTATATGTTTGTGATGTATGGGTGGTATACGTGTGTGATGTATGGGTGGTGGCCCTACAGGCCCACAGAGAGCAGTATGAGCCGGTGTGGTGCAGAAGTGCTTGGCATGCAGAGTGATGTCAGGCCTGTAAATTCTTGTCATTTAGACACACTGGTCCTCTGGATGGATGCCGAGAGAGTGAGAGGGAGACAGAGAGAGAGAGAAAGGCATGGAGTGAGTGAGGGAGGGGGTTTGTATCTCTTTGGTGTCCCTTTTAGCTGGGAATGTATTGATCAAATGCACGGCGGCACATAAGACATTGCCCTTGTTCCTCCGCACAGAGGAGGGGGAGGGGTAGGGCAGGATGCTGGAGAGGGGGGAGGGGATGTCTGTGCCGAGAGCTGCTGGTGTGATCTGTGGGGTAAAGAAAAGAGTGTTGTGATCAGTGATGTCAAGAAAGACTAGTGTGATCTGAGGTACAGGAAGAAACTAGCATGATGTGATATACAAGTCTGTAATGTGAGGAGATACTTGTGTGATATGGAAAATAGGGAGAGCCTGCATGGGGTGACCTGCATGGGGAGACTGGCGTGATCTGTGTCACACACGAACAGATGAGTTTGACCAAATGTACAGGAAGAGACTAATGTGATATAGAGACAGAGTGTGATATGTGATATAGGAGCAGAGTGTTGTGATATGTGATATAGAGACAGAGTGTGATATGTGATATAGGGACAGAGTGTTGTGATAAATGATATAGGGACAGAGTGTTGTGATATATGATATAGGGACAGAGTGTGATATGTGATATAGGGACAGAGTGTGATATGTGATATAGGGACAGAGTGTGATATGTGATATAGGGACAGAGTGTTGTGATATGTGATATAGAGACAGAGTGTTGTGATATGTGATATAGGGACAGAGTGTGATATGTGATATAGGGACAGAGTGTTGTGATATGTGATATAGAGACAGAGTGTTGTGATATGTGATATAGGGACAGAGTGTTGTGATAAATGATATAGGGACAGAGTGTGATATGTGATATAGGGACAGAGTGTTGTGATATGTGATATAGGGACAGAGTGTGATATGTGATATAGAGACAGAGTGTTGTGATATATGATATAGGGACAGAGTGTGATATGTGATATAGGGACAGAGTGTGATATGTGATATAGAGACAGAGTGTTGTGATATGTGATATAGGGACAGAGTGTGATATGTGATATAGGGACAGAGTGTTGTGATAAATGATATAGGGACAGAGTGTTGTGATATATGATAAAGGGACAGAGTGTGATATGTGATATAGGGACAGAGTGTTGTGATATGTGATATAGGGACAGAGTGTTGTGATATATGATATAGGGACAGAGTGTGTGATATGTGATATAGGGACAGAGTGTTGTGATATGTGATATAGGGACAGAGTGTGATATGTGATATAGAGACAGAGTGTTGTGATATGTGATATAGGGACAGAGTGTTGTGATATGTGATATAGGGACAGAGTGTGATATGTGATATAGAGACAGAGTGTTGTGATATATGATATAGGGACATAGTGTGATATGTGATATAGGGACAGAGTGTTGTGATATGTGATATAGGGACAAAGTGTGATATGTGATATAGAGACAGAGTGTTGTGATATAGAGACAGAGTGTTGTGATATAGGGACAGAGTGTGATATGTGATATACAGTAGGGACAGAGTGTTGTGATATATGATATAGGGACAGAGTGTGATATGTGATATAGAGACAGAGTGTTGTGATAAATGATATAGGGACAGAGTGTTGTGATATATGATATAGGGACAGAGTGTGATATGTGATATAGGGACAGAGTGTGATATGTGATATAGAGACAGAGTGTTGTGATATATGATATAGGGACAGAGTGTGATATGTGATATAGAGACAGAGTGTTGTGATATGTGATATAGGGACAGAGTGTTGTGATATATGATATAGGGACAGAGTGTGATATGTGATATAGGGACAGTGTTGTGATATGTGATATAGGGACAGAGTGTGATATGTGATATAGAGACAGAGTGTTGTGATATAGAGACAGAGTGTTGTGATATAGGGACAGTGTTGTGATATGTGATATAGGGACAGAGTGTGATATGTGATATAGAGACAGAGTGTTGTGATATAGGGACAGAGTGTGATATGTGATATACAGTAGGGACAGAGTGTTGTGATATCTGATATAGGGACAGAGTGTGATATGTGATATAGAGACAGTGTTGTGATAAATGATATAGGGACAGAGTGTTGTGATATATGATATAGGGACAGAGTGTGATATGTGATATAGGGACAGAGTGTTGTGATATGTGATATAGGGACAGAGTGTGATATGTGATATAGAGACAGAGTGTTGTGATATATGATATAGGGACAGAGTATGATATGTGATATAGGGACAAAGTGTGATATGTGATATAGAGACAGAGTGTTGTGATATGTGATATAGGGACAGAGTGTGATATGTGATATAGGGACAGAGTGTTGTGATAAATGATATAGGGACAGAGTGTTGTGATATATGATATAGGGACAGAGTGTGATATGTGATATAGGGACAGTGTTGTGATATGTGATATAGGGACAGAGTGTTGTGATATATGATATAGGGACAGAGTGTGATATGTGATATAGGGACAGAGTGTGATATGTGATATAGAGACAGAGTGTTGTGATATATGATATAGGGACAGAGTGTGATATGTGATATAGGGACAGAGTGTTGTGATATGTGATATAGGGACAGAGTGTTGTGATATGTGATATAGGGACAGAGTGTGATATGTGATATAGAGACAGAGTGTTGTGATATGTGATATAGGGACAGAGTGTGATATGTGATATACAGTAGGGACAGAGTGTTGTGATATGTGATATAGAGACAGAGTGTTGTGATATGTGATATAGGGACAGAGTGTTGTAAAAGCAGGTGTTAATCCAAATTGCAGTTCAATGCGTCAATAAGAGAACCTTTCAAAGACAACAGAATCATTATTTAGAGCACCAGTTTTGTAAACATTTGTACTATCAAAATCAACCTTAACTTGCGTTGGCCTTTCGAATGTCTTACTTTCACTTTCACGTCATTCACTTAAACTTTCCTACTTGCTAGATTTGACCAATTTTCCATAGCCTACGTGCACAAGTAGTTTGAGTAAAATTACAGATCTTCATTATCTCCCTGCTTGTTGACATCTTATCATGTATGGTATTATTTCATGATTGGTAAACGTTTTATTCTTTTTAATGTTGTCATCAGTTAACTTCATTTAATCAGTTCATTTAATCATTTAATCGGGATAATCAGTTGTCTTTCAAATTCCCTCTGCACGCAATAGGACAGCGGCAGCGCTATGAGTCCCATGTGTTTCCCACCAGCGGAGCTAGTTGGCTAGTTCAAACGTTTGCCAACTTATAAAAGCTTAACTCGTGTCACACTGTTTGCCAACAGCAACATCCATCTTATTTGTTTTCAAGTAGCAGGGAATTCAAGCCAAACCGTTGCAACTCTGCCATCAATCATTATGTTAAGCCCACCTAACGACTCTATACACAATTTCATTGGCCTGATTGAGTTTCGATTTCTGGAGCTCACAAGCCAACAGAGAGTTGCTAGACTAGCCCTGGCAGCAAATTAATTTGCTGCCGCTAGGGGCGCGTCTAGATTTCTAGGCTACCGTTCAGATGTGGACGTTCGTAAATTGCGTTTATGGGCGGAGAAAGGCAGAGAAAGGCGCAGTTTACACTAGTTTGATATAAACGACGGAAACTTGGGTCTAGCAGCGTTCGGAATCTGCGGTTTGTCCATGATGCTGATAACGCTATGTTCGCAAATGTACATACATCTGGCCCAGAGTGTTGTGATTATGATATAGGGACAGAGTGTTGTGATCAGGGGCGGAGTGGGGGCACTAAAATCCACCGGGAAAATTCTGACGGCACCGGCCCACCCCCCCACCCACATCAATTGCACAAAGAAAATATATGTCAATTTAAAATACTAATAGGCTACGTATAGGCTATTGGAGAAAGGAACTATGGATAGTGCTAATGCAGTACAACAAGCCAGTCAACCACAAACCAGGCACTTTCAATAAATGTGTAAGGAACTAGATAAAAACAGATAAAAACAGCTTTGTGGGTGAATGGAAATTTCAAGCCAGTCTAGCCAAAATCATTGCACTCCAATAGTTGCCTGTATAAATTTAAAAAAGGCCTAGCCTACAGACAATGCCAACCTAATAACACAGGTAATTAAATAATTGGAAAACCAGGCACTTTGAATAGGTTTGTAGAGAACGATTAAAGTAGGCCTAAATAGGCTTACATATAGACAGTTCCAACGAGTCAAACAACCCATTTATCAGCCTGAGTGGCCCACTAATTAGTCATTAGGCTAGGTCTACATATCTACATCAGACTAGCTTGTGCTAGTTTCCGCCTAGCAATAACGTCAATGCTTTAGCTCCGCCAACCTTTCTCTCTGCCTTCCATCCATGTGTAAAACAGCAAGCAACCACACAAATCCGAAATATATAACATATCAAAACAATCTATCCCTATATCAAAACACTCTGTCCCTATAGTACATATCACACTCTGTCCCTATAGCACAACACTCTGTCCCTATAGCACATATCACACTCTGTCCCTATAGCACATATCACAACACTCTGTCCCTATATCCAGAGGCGGACAGAGTACACTGATTCATTACTTGAGTAAAAGTACAGATACCCTTTGCTAAATTTTACTCAAGTACAAGTAAAAGTACAACAGTCAGATGTCTACTTAAGTAAAAGTACTTGAGTATCAAGAGTAGTTCTTTCTAAATAATTAATTCTAAATTCTGCATTGCTACTGCCACAGTGCTTACATTTATGTACAGAAACGTCCTACATGGAAAAATGTTAATACCTTGGAGAATGTTAAAGGAAAATCAAGTCATTTTCATCTTTTTACCATGTTGTTTTATTTAACATTTTTCATTTGCCCACAAGGCAATAGCACAATGGCAACACTCTGACAAACCTCTGCTAGAGTTTTAATGGATTTTTTGTACCCACATTTGAACCTGACTGTCTTAAACAGAACATCAAAGAAAATGCTCAGCTTACATTATTGTGTAATATCAGAAAAAAAAAAATCAGCTAACAATTGTGTCGACATGTGAGTTTCGGTTTTTTCCATCACTCAAATCAATAAACCTAAACCAGCAAAGAAGGCAATATAGCAATGTTCTGACTCTGAACCTGACCGTGTTATACACGCAGCATAGAGCAAAGAAGAGAAAATAATAATGATAAAGATAATCAGCTGTGTTTAGGTCAGCGTACAAAGAAAAGAAAAATTCAGCTCATTTGAGTGACAGTTTTAAACCCCTTCCCCTCACATTGACATACAGGCAAAGGCAGGAGAAAATACTTTCAGCTGAATAACACTATTCTCACACACACAATCTATGTGTGACAACTCTGTGTGTGTGTGTGTGTGTGTGTGTGTGTGTGTGTGTGTATGTGTGTGTGTATGTGTGTACTGTACTTCAATTCAATTAAATGTCATGAAGTCCTTGTTCAACTTGAGAAGTTGGTTCTCAAAATTCTGTGAATGAATTGATCCCCTTCTTGGAGTGAAAAGCAAACCTGCTATGCTAAAAAGCCTTTCACACGCTGCTGAAGCTGGCAGGGCTGTGTTGAGCTTTAGTGAGAGGTTACGCACAGCTGGATAGGGGGCCAGTGTATTCACTCCTTCAGCTGTAGCGGCTAGGTATCCATCAGGTTGCTTACTTAGCTCATGGGAATGTGTCTGCTTGACATTGGAAAAGAAGTCATCTTCATCAGAAGAGGTTGATGTGGTATCAGGAGACCGAAGACCTTCATCGTGTTCTGGCCGATGTTCCTTGATGTAACTAAGGCCTTGATTAGAAACACAGAATCACACCAACAAACACATTTTTGTTATTATTACTCTGTAAGTAAACAACTGCATATAATCATTGTTGGATGTAAAAGGTTTTTGAAAAAACAAGCAAACAAACAAAAAAAACATTTTCCTTACCAAGCTGTAGGACTGTGTCATTGCTGGTCCAGGAGGTTTTGAACCTTGGAACGAGAATGGCTGCTGCAATTAGCTCTGGCTCCAACATCATGCTCTCAAACCGCTTCCTCAAACCTTCAAGAAGAGCATCAACAAGTGGCTTGCAAAATCTGAGTGACGGTCTAGACTTTTCCAGCTTGGTTGTGAGGGTGGTGATTGTCGGGAGCAGCCAGCCTATCTGAACGTTGACTTCTCCTTGTAGTATGTTTAAGGACTTTGCAACCGGACTCATGACGGTGACATATTCCCCTAAAAAGGCTATGTCAGCCGGGCTGTACCTAATAGAAACAGAAGAAAATAAACAAACACATACTGTATTACAACAAAATGTATACAAAACCACTGTGCATTGCTGGACATTTATTTATTTGTTTATGTACCTACAGCAGATAATGTGGTAAGCATTACTCTAACAAAATAAGAACACAATTATACATTAACATAAGCTACTTACATTGGAACATTGAGTGCAGCACAGACCGTTCTCACAGATCCCTCTCCTTGGTCTCTAATGATTCTGACCACACGTTCCATGGCCATGAAAGAAGAGTTCCATCGAGTTGAATTAAGCTGTACCAAGTGAAGCTTACAGTGTTCCTCTAAAAGTTCTGCATTTTGAGGAGACCTTGATGCTTTATTCCAGAGTGCCTGACACTTAGAAAAGGCTGATCTGGACAATTTCTTGTAAGCTTCTGTCTTATTAGCCCGATCAACATCGACTGTGGAAACTAAATTTAGTAAGTGGCATGCACACCGATGATGTTTCGGCAGCTGATACTGAAGCCCATCATCTTCCTCCAGAATGGCTTCCACATCCATGAATTCCACCTCCTCTTCACCATCAGATGCATCACAATATTCTCCTACTTCTTCTTCAATTGTGCCTTCTGCAACAAACTCTTCATTGTTATTTTCGTCCTGCTGACCAAAGACACGGAACGCTTTCACGAAATTCGACCTGTTGTCTGTTGTAGTTCTAACAACCTTATGACTTATCTCATACTCTGCATGAATGTCGGTCAAAACAGCTGCCAAGGCATCGAATGTGTGGGAGCCCCTTAGTTGACGGCAAGCAAGGGCAGCTGAACGGCGTTCAAAACTGCAAGGATCGAGCCAGTGGGCTGTTACACCTATAAAGCTCCTTCTCCTGGCCGTCCAACAATCAGTAGTGGTGGCAATGTATGGTACCTTTTTCATTTAGTTTTTGAGACGTTCTTTCATTTTAGATGTAGCTGAAGCACAGTTGTGCGGGACATGACAGCACTGCTCGGTTGTAATTCTACAACAAGGTCTTGGAAGGATGGTTTCTCAACCAGGGAGAAGGACTGGAGACCTTGAACGATGAAGCGGAGTATAGCCCTATCAACCGTCTTCTGAGACACCTGCTTGGTCTCCAGCAGCTTCAGTTGCTTCGCCTTGACGCCTGTTCCACCTTCTGATGGCCTCTTGCAGGCTGTTGAAGTCAGTTGACAGTATTCCTCCAGATGTGTCTCATGCCTTCTCTGTAAAACACAGTATAATATTTCAGTTTACACTATAATAAACTAATAAATATTAGAAAAGATACCAATCATGTAGTCTACACAGCAGTATTATTAATTATGAAGTGCTGGTTGTTCAGAATTTTCCAATAGCTCCAGACTAACTTTTTAAATCGGTTTTACTGGTGCAACTAACTTTAATTTATGTGGACCAGCAAAGTATTTAGGTGCTTCTGACATTCAACAAGTCACAATTCAACAAGTGCTGCAATATTGGCATGCTCTTTTATTGTCAGGCCAAAGTTAGCAATCTGAATGGCTAGCTACAGCTGGCAAATTGGCGGGTGCGGCTTTAACTACTCAAACGTAACAGAGAATGTAAAAAGCTACATTATCACAGCTAGCAAATCATTTAGTGCACTTTTCTTTTTATTCTATAGCTAGAATCTAGAAGCTATAAAGTTTATTTCAATGTAGGCCTACATACCTTGACATGCTTCCGCAAGTTGGAGGATGAATTTTTGTAGGCGGTGATGAAGTTCTGTTTTGGTAAACACAGCAAACACTTAAAGCGAAAACTATAATTTACTTGTTCAGAAAATGCAAATAGTCTGGCAAGGTGGGGCCACGGGTTGGCACATTCCCGGGATGGACCTACTGTGTCTTCTTCCATTGTTTCCTCCATGGTTTCATCTCTCATCTAAATCTGACCATGGAGTTGACTTTGGCGGAAAACTGAAGGTGATTGCTGATAGGCTGTCACTGTGTCCCAATCAGTGGCGCCTGCACAATCCAATCAATCACGTTTGAGAGGGAAACAACAAATTGAGGGTTTCCGAGATTTTTCTTTCCTTTTTTTTATAAGTAGTAACGGGTACTCACGGTTATGGATAGAAATGTAGCGGAGTAAAGAGTACAATATTTGCCTCTCAAATGTAGCCTACTTGAGTAAAGTCATAAGTACTCACCAAAAATGATACTCGAGTAAAATACAGATCCCTCAAAATTGTACTCAAATACTGCACTCAAGTAAATGTACTCCGTTACTGTCCGGCTCTGCCTATATCACATATCACACTCTGTCCCTATATCACATATCACAACAGTCTGTCCCTATATCACATATCACAGAGTGTGATATAGGGACAGAGTGTGATATGTGCTATAGGGACAGAGTGTGATATGATATGTGATATAGGGACAGAGTGTTGTGATATATGATATAGGGACAGAGTGTTGTGATATATGATATAGGGACAGAGTGTGATATGTGATATAGGGACAGAGTGTGATATGTGATATAGGGACAGAGTGTTGTGATATGTGATATAGGGACATAGTGTGATTTGTGATATAGGGACAGAGTGTTGTGATTATTAACGAAGGGAGAGAGGGTTGTGTTGCTGTTACAGGAAGCTGGCGGAGTGTTTGTAGAGTTAATAATCCAAAATGACTGTATTTGTGGATCAGATTTGTGGAAACTGCCTCAGGCAAATACTGTAATTTCTACACTGCAGGGGGAAAACAAAAGCAAAAGAGATGGAAATGGTAATATATGATAAGAGAAGATAAGAAATAGAAATAGATAAGACATACATGCAGTCAGGATGACACTGTGAACAGAGAAGAAATAGGTTAAAAACATGAATAGAAGATTGTGCATGCATACAAATAATGTGTGTGTGTGTGCCCTCCTGAGGTCCTGAAAAATTAAGCTCTCGGATGTTACTTTTTTGTTCATTTAAAACTGCTTTGACCAGTAAATATTCACAAATCGTTGTTAATATAACTATTCTCTGAACACATTTTAAACTAGACTGCATTTCCGGCGGGAACTGCGAAAGTGTGCTTGCCCTGGTCCGGTCAGCAACGTGAGCAGACAGTGGCATACGCTATGCTGAACCTGGCTTGATCCAGGCATTGTAACGGTGCCTTTCAGTGTTGGAGCAGTGGCAATATCCCAAAAGCTCTAGGAGAGGGCTATTCAACTATTGGCTTGCGGGTTGAATGTGATTCGTTGGATTTTACCTTTGGCCTGCCTTCGAATTTAGCTTCTATGACTGAGATCAAATCAATAAAATAAAATGACAGCAGTGATTGGCTGCAAAAATAAATAATGTCACGTGTCTTGCGCCTCTCAAACTGGGCTATCAGGTAACCTACAGAGGAATTGAAATTATGAAATATGACCAAGGCATTAAAAAGCTACTTGTTTGTCAGGATACTTTTTCACTGATTTATTTAAAAAAAATATGAGCTATGAGTGTGAATGTTATATATTCCATCCCACAAATTATGTTTTACTGGTTTATTTGACAAATAATCCAAATGGATTTGCTCTATAAAGACCGTATGTCTGTTTGGGATTGTTTTGTGAGCCTGGGGTTGTTTTGAGAGCCTATTGATGTAGCCTATCTCAGAATAAAGGAATACTTCATATTACTCTAAACCACCGTCTGTAAATCAACTGTATACTACTGTCTACATTGCACTATATTTCTTGACCTGTCTCTGTATGTTTCATCACCTTTCTATACTTTGCCTCACATTGCAACACAGCTCAGATCTTTGGTTGCTATGAAGGCCAGTCGTTCTAAATGGATGGTTGCTATGGCCAAAGGCCAGTTCTATCTCTGCCGTTGTCAAGCGGGCATATAGTAGAATTCTGATTAACCTTATCTTATTTAAAACATCTCTATTTTACTTATCCCACTTCCATACAGTGGGTCCCATTAAGAAGTGGCCACTTCATTCGCGCTTACCGTGATTCACACAGCAGCATTAATAAATTAATCTGTCACCATATGCCTATGCTTACGTTTGCAAAGAAAACATTTTAATTTGATCCACATGAAACGTTACATTTCATGTACATGTTGACAATGAGTAGGCTAGTTTTGGTTGTTGGTGGTGTTATTGCAAGCCTACAATGCAAGTTCCCTCGCGATTGGAAGCTCCTGTAGACAATAGTAGACGATTTTCAAAACATTGCGTTAGGACTCCTTGCCACTTCTTTTTAAGCCCGTCACAGGCGTAGGTGCTACTTTTAGGGCTAAAGTGCCGTGAATTACTGTTAGTAAAAAAAAATAGCAGTCCTAAAGTTACCGTGGGTTAAGTTACGAGTGCAAGCATCTCATATCAAATGACCATGGCATTACGGCTAAACAACATAAATCCCAATTAGCAACATAGCACTACATCTCCTCCTCCCTATAGCTAGCCACACAAGAAATTAATGATACTAAATCTCTGCTTAGCATGCTTCTCCGCTTAGCATTCTAATAACAGAAGGGGCACATTTATGTTGACCACTACAACATGACTCATTATGTCTGTAACGTTAACTGTATAAAACACTTACTTTCATAAAGGACGACACCATCCAGCACATGGAAACCGATATTTTAGGTTCTTGGCCACAAACTCAAAATGTGTCTCTCTGGCCCTGTTCTAGAATCTTTGCTCTGAAGGCTGTGTTGCTAAGGCAACATCAAATAAACAAAATGATAGTCTTTCAGTATTAAATGTGTGCGTGTGATTCGAATGGATGTGTGTGGTTTGCAATTAGAATAAACAAGAAATAACATTTCCAATAATTTCCCATGATAAATTACATAATATTTGCACCTTCCTTACTTGGGAATCTCACACATTATTTCAAGTAGGCTACACTAGTGAAATGTAATACAACGTTGCCACCTAAGCGTTCAGATAGTTCTAGGCTATTTAACATTAGCATTGACATTGATTGTTTATTCTTTTCGTCAACTCCATGCTTTTAGGAAAACAATCTTTTTTATCATAGTACCCTCTTCAATGAGCGATTACCAGCTCATTTTTGTAACAGAGATAGCTGTTTATTATCCCTAGATTTACAGAAACACCTATTCATATTAATACGTAGCCTATGGAGTGCTGCCGACCAATGTTCATTACGGCCCAGAATGCCTTGCATGTCTTTACAACAAAACAACACAGTAAAACCTAAATGCCCGTAAACATATGCATTTGCATACTTGTAACATTTTTAATAATACTCTCACATCATGATATTTAACAATAATGAAAAATTTAATTTGAATACCGTCAATGTGAAAACAACTCTATTGTAAGCTATATATAGCTACTGTTCTCCTTGATATTTCAGTTTGTAAGTCCATACTATCCCATGGCAGAGCAAGGATTTCATGATTGGGCAAGGTTGCCTGGAGACATTGTGTCTGCTCTGAGACATTGTGCATACATGGAAGGCATTGTGATAGAAGGTGAATGGTGTGAGTTACCAAATACCATGGGGTGGTTTGCCAAATGATGGAACCTTTTGGAATATTTCTTTTTTTTTTTTGCCTATGCACCCTCACACTGGAGTCCCCAGTTCATATACAAACTTTGGTATCGATATGTGACAGTGTTCCTTCCGCTAACATTTGTGAGGCTTGGTCCAAGGATAATGTACGTCAAGTTTCGTGGCGTTCGGACCAAATTTGTGACCTGTGAAAATTTAGTTTCGCTTTCTGTTCAATCCAATATGGCGGACGAACGGCACGCCCACCTGACGTCATCTTCGCGACCAACTTACACCGGTACTGACCGGACGTTTTAAAGTTGGAACGGTGTCTCTGTCTCAAAGGGCCTAGGCGCTAGGGCTGACAAAAAATTAGGGAGACGGGAAAAATAATAATAAAACTTAAGAAGAACAATAAGTGTGCTGCTTTGCAAGCACACTTAATAACCTTTTTCACAGGATATAGAGATATACAGACAGAGAGAGGAATCACAGTGAGAGACACTGGTTTGTGTGGTTCAATTACTCTGATCTAGTGTTGCACATCATCAGACAGTGACCACCGTGGGCAGTGGTACGTAGCGGTTTGTTCACCCTTGCTATGTAGTGGGCAGTGTTACTAATTCTGTTAATACTGAATAGAAGGCGCAAAATAACTCTGGCTTCTCTCACGTCTCCCACAGCTTCATTAAGTGCTGTTTACTCTTCAGCAATGCTTGTTTTTATCCGCTCCATGTGAAAGACTTTTACTTCCTAAATCTGACAGTGTGTTTCAAACGGAGGCTTAGTTTTTGTTTTGATGGTGGGGATGAAGAGTCCCTTTGATTAGCCTAGAGAGTGTTAACCGTGGTGTTCTTAATGTTGCATGATTAATGAAGACATCTCCTCAAGCACTGTGGTGCTCATGTGGCGTCAAGTGCTAACAGCAAAGTTCATGGCTGGCACTGTCACACACACACACACACACACACACACACAACACACACACACACCTCTCAGCTGCTCTGCTCTCATGCGACTTGTCTCTCGATGCAGTCACACACTCCTCTGCCTGCAGGGGCCAGGGTGGCATAATCGCATCTGAACAAACGCAACATGATCGGAAACAGGGCTAGAACATCAGCCTAGTCTCACAGGACATACGCAGAACACACGCAGAACAGAAGACATGCAACACGATTGACGGAACTAGAACATCAGCCTGGTCATTAGAGAGCAGACAAGCTCACACGGGACACGCGCAGAACACACACAGAACAGAACACATGCAGAACACAGACAGAACATGCACAAAGGGAACATGCAGAACACAGACAGAAGACAGAACAGAGGAAACACACCAAACACACGCAGAACACACCTACAGTGTTGGTCAAATTCATAAAAATTCAACATTCAATTCAAATCAAAGCTGCAGTGGGCAAGTCTGACAGATTGAGGGGACAAAATGTTTTTGAATGTTTACAACTCTCATGCCACTCCCCCACTACCACCAAGCACCCTCTCATCGAGTTTGTGCTCGTCAGTGCGCACCAGACTGTGATTGATAGTCAGATCTCACACAGCCCTGCTCTGATTTGACCAGAAGAACCGGGAGCTGTGGATTTTTGCAAAACAAATAACAGGGTCTAGGTGGAGGTAGAAGTGCAGGTTTTTTTTTTAAAACCGGCTGATTTATGTTGTTCTGTTGGAGCATAGTGTCGGTTTCAGTGAATATGATCAAAAAAATCTTGCCAACTGCAGCTTTAACTATTCTATTGTTTTTGTCAGATAGATCACTATAAATACGTTCTAAGATATTTTTCTTCATTAAAGAAATATGTAGTCAACCAATGTTTTTAGCATCTGGTTAATTAATTTATTTGCACACTAAATAATGTAAAACCTAGAACTAAAAGAAGCCAAAAATATTTAAAAACAAAAATATTTAAAAACAAAAAATATGTTCCGCGGTTTGTGAAGCTAACTTTGACCAAATTCCCAGCTGCATTTAGAACATAAAAAGAGAGAACATCTTTGTCATGTATGTGTCTTTAAGGTTTGTTAACAGCTTTGTATGATTTATGGCCATTTACAACACATATGGGACCACTGAGATAAGAAAGCTCTCAGAGAAGAAAACATCTCTGAATTGTGGAAACTGTGGAAATTCATTTGTCCAACACTGTGGAACACAGAGAGATAAACACAATCAAAGGAAACCCAAGCAGGCATCTGGGATTCATAACTGACTTATTTTACACATACACATATATGAATTATTATAAGAAATATTAATTATTATATAAGAGTTTATTAACCCCAACTCTCTACATTAACTTTTACATGTATTGGTTTAGCTGAGCTTTTATCCAAAGCAGTTTGCAGGGGAGGGATAGTTCAGCTTACAGGGATAGCGGAGTGAACAATCAGAATCAGCTTTATTGGCCAGGTTTGTGTAAACAAACAAGGAATTTAACTCCCGTCAATCTTTGCTCTCAAGGTACACAAACACTCACTTAAAGGAACACGCCACCCAATGTCAGTATTAAATAGCACTTGGGAGTACTTCGACCTAGCGTAGTAATATTAATTTACACATAATTGTAGATCCTATCCACCCCTCAGCCTCCCCCTCCCCCTCCGAGGCACACACACAGTCATTTCCGTAAATAGAGACAACCTGCCCTGCTGGCGTTAGTTTGAGCTGACTTACCAAAGCAGCAGGTAGTGGTAAAGTAGATTGTGAACAATCATGGTTATAACATGCATTGTGAAGGGTTGTGATAACAAGCAGAAGTATTATAGTGATTTCATGTTTCATAGAATTCCGCTTCGCTGCAAACAGTGGATAGGATCTACAATTAGGTGTTAATTAATATTACTACGCTTGGTCAAAGTACTCCCAAGTGCTATTGCGCCACACATTGTAGTTCTCCTGTAAATTCGCTTGGAAAATCGCCACGTTTCATGTTGTGTGACCTTACACATTTTTATCAACTACTCGTGCAACTGTATTTAAGTAGGGAAAACGTGGATGTTTTTGATTACTGCTATCTTCCTCCCTCTATGGCTACGTCTGAGCCCGCTAGCATAGCAACATGCATGCAACAAATTCGCGCGCACGCCAGAGCGTTTGAGTGCACATACCGACATGGGAGAGGTATGACTCAACTCGTGAAAGTTAAGGTAAGAACATACTGTATATTACTACTGACATTGGGTGGCGTGTTCCTTTAACATAAAAGAATAAAAAAATAAAAAACATTAAAAGAATAAAAACAGAATAATAAGAATAGGATGAAGAGCAGTAGATTATGGCTATGTATAAGAATTAATACAGCAAATAAACTAGATGTACCGCATAGCGGTACAAAAATGACCGCCGCTCAGTTCTGTACATCCGTTCCGCGAAAATAAAGCACACTAATCAATTTGTCTCCATCTTTTACTCCATCCCCCACTCTTGAAACTTTTGTGTATGCTTGCATTTGTAGAAAACTATACGGTTATACCAAGCAAATTGATAGCAGCACTAATTGTATCTTTCGACTGTCATCTCATTTGCTAATGGCCATAACCTAGGCTACTAACAGGAGCTAAGTGAGTTAGCCACAACACGTTCGCTACGTGATGGTTTTTCAATGGAAAATATAGGCTACCTGAAAGATAACCTGTCTATGATGCATCCTAAACACCGGGCTGGGTCATTTCTGCTCAAAGTCTCAAAAAGCATCTGAGTCAACGTTCATTCCCAAACACCCATATAGGCTACTTCAATCCTCTATTTTCAAAGGTGATTCAAGTAAGGAAGAGCATGGCCCAAAGTAAAGTAACTAGGACTGAAACTGGGCTACATAAATTCGTCAAAGTGAATAATTTGTGTCAACTTGCCGCAATGTAGATTTATTAACGCACCCGTGATGATCTACATCTCCATTTAAACCAAATGTTTTAGAGCGCACGTTGAGAGATGTATCCAGGGCAGGGCTGTACCTACACATATTTGTTGCCGTGCTACAAAAATCATTCTTTGGCGATGGATGATTTAGTACCAACATTACACCCGTCCGATACAGTTTTGCCTATGGCTATACCGTGAGACTAGTATGCTTTTTGTTTGTTCGAAGTGCGTGTTTAGGGTGTGAGAGAGGAGTCGATGTGCTTTGATTCCAGCTTGGTAGTTGTAGTCTATGCGATTAAAAAACACGTGTGTGTGAAGTATCCAAACAATGATAATGCTTTCATTATGGCTGCTTTAGCCACAGACCTTGAGCTACTGTACAGTGGGTTGGGTTCCATTTAGAAGTGTCCACTTCATTAAGCTTTCATTGATTATGTATTACTACTGATATGCAAAACTATTAATTTTTCGCCAAGAGGTGGCAGCTTAAGTCCGCTTGATACTGTAAGCCATTGGTTCCCAAAGGAGATTTTATTTGGGTCGCCAGCATAGCCTAGTGACCATTTATGTTGTGTAATAGGCCTAGCATAGGGCCTACCTTAAATAGCTTATATAGTTTGTTAAAGGAACCGTATGTAAGAAATGTATTTCAATTAATCATAAAATGGCTCTGGTATGTCACTAGACATTAAGAAATCATGTTAATTTCAAATACTTATATCACTGGCAAGAGCAGTCCGGCCAGGATATTGTCATTTTAAAAAGTGAAGTTGCAGCCCTCAACTGATGTTGATGTTGTGTTTTGTCATGTCATGTTGTGTTTTGGCCTGATGCGCCACCGTCCACCTATGTACTAATCCGAAGTCAGTAGTGTTTAAGGCTTCGGGTTGGCAACCTTGAGTCAGGGGGGAGGGGGAGGGGAT
Organism: Alosa alosa; assembly: GCF_017589495.1. NCBI lineage: Eukaryota > Metazoa > Chordata > Actinopteri > Clupeiformes > Clupeidae > Alosa > Alosa alosa. The sequence continues at coordinate 10,218,893 of NC_063200.1, forward strand.
ACACCGCTCTACAGTAATTTGAAAGTGATTGCAGTACCAGTTTTGGCCACAATCTTACATATGGTTCCTTTAACAGTCACGGTTTTGTCATAACTCCTCTATGCATTTTTGCATTTAGAATAGCTCTGAAACCGGGGGGCGAACACGTCGCGCTTGGAGGATGGCGCCAGTGCGTGGATATCTCAATCGCAAAATTAAACAATATTTCTATCGGGTGCCTACCATGGACTAGGACCTCATAGTTGCAGTTAACTGGTACACTTCACTTTAATGGGTTTATGCCACTGTATCAACGAGCAATACGTGTGTACCAACACAGTTGATATATGTACTATGTAGTGAATTTGTACACCTGTTCCAAGACATCAAAGACACAACATACATGTCATATGTAAGTAATTAACTGGTACACTTAATAGGTTTATTCCACTGTATCAAAGAGTAACAAGGTTGTAGCAGCACAGCTGTTACATGTACACTGAAGACAATGAGGCCTTGACTGGAGCTAAGAATGGTTTGTATATCAAATCTATCATGACTTGATTTACCCCATCCAGCAGGTCTCAGGTCAGCTCTTTTCCTCTGATGAAAATTTAGGCAAATTGGCAAGTTTTGTAAAAGCACTCAGTATTACAATGTAACAACTATATGTAGGTACCCACAAATACATTATGCAAGTACAATGATAGTATCTGATAGTACATGTTGTTACACAGGTTGTACCACTGTACCTAATTAGGTATGTACATTGTAACAGCTAAACATTAAAATAAAGTGTTACCTAATAAATAAATAGACACTATGGGTGGGATAGGGTAATGCAATTGTCTGGACGGGGAGTGCAGCTGGGGATGTCGGCCTCCTTGTTGTCCCTGTCAAGGTCGCCATGGTCATGATCACCTCAACAGGTACAGGCAAGATGCAATATACAATTGAAAAGAGGGTGGGAATAGTGCAATATCAGTATAAACGTAGATTTGAGATTAAATATAAATATAGTGCAAGGCAGTTCAGTGCTATGATCATGTATTAATAATACTATTATAACTGTAAGGTTGAAGTACACATGAAGTACACATGAGGTAGATGAGCAGAACAGTGTTGATTGACCTTGTTCAGTGTAAGTGTGGGGGCTATTTCTGAGTGTTCAACAGAGTGACTGCTTGGGGGAAGAAGCTGTCTTTGTGTCATCTGGTTTTGGCAAACAGTGCCCTGTATCGTCTACCAGAGGGAAGGAGGTTGAACAGTTTGTGACCAGGATGTGAGGGGTCTGTTTGCTGCCCTTTTCCTGACCCTGGACCGGTACAGGTCCTGGATGGAGGGAAGGTCAGCTCCAATGATCCTCTCTGCAGCCCTAATTGTCCGTTGCAGTCTGGCCCGTTTGGTGGCTGACCCAAACCAGACAGTGATGGAGGTGCAGATGACAGATCTGAATGATGGCTGAGTAGAAAGTGGTCAGCAGCTCCTTAGGCAGATTAAACTTCCTTAGCTGTCTCCGGAAGTATAACCTCTGCTGGGCCAAGTACAATAATGATTATTTTTATAAATAATAATAATAAGAAGAATAATAGTGTTGATAATGTGATTCATCCAGAAATAAATGGGATTAAAATAAGCATGATATTGAGTGAGTTCATCTCACATCTGACCAACGGTGCATATGCTATGGTCCAGTGCTATGCTATGTGCCTGACCAACGGTGCATATGCTGTGGTCCAGTGCTATGCTATGTGCCTGACCAACGATGCATATGCTGTGGTCCAGTGCTATGCTATGTGCCTGACCAACGGTGCTGTGGTCCAGTGCTATGCTATGTGCCTGACCAACGGTGCTGTGGTCCAGTGCTATGCTATGTGCCTGACCAACGGTGCATATGCTGTGGTCCAGTGCTATGCTATGTGCCTGACCAACGGTGCTATGGTCCAGTGCTATGCTATGTGCCTGACCAACGGTGCTGTGGTCCAGTGCTATGCTATGTGCCTGACGTCACTGGAACAGAGAGGGCTACTCTTCACACGTGTCCATCTGTCTTAGGTGGAGTCAGGCCACTCAGCTAAAACTGCAAAAAGCTATGTTAAAATGCGCGTGTGTGTGTGTGTGTGTGTGTGTGTGCGTCTGTGTGTGTGATTGTCTGTGTGTGTCTGTGTGTGTGCATGTCTCTGCGTGTGAGTGAGTGTGTGTGTATGTGGGTGGAGGTGGAGGTGGTGGTTGGGGTGATGGCGTGGGGGAAGCAGGCTACCATTAGCAAAAGTGCCAGCAGGCTTATTTATGAAACTGCGATATAAGGGCTCCATCTCACGTCATCTCCCCTGAAGATGTGCACTTACCGACTGATACTGAGGCATTACCCAAATAGAACACACGGGCCACATTCACTTAACCAATTGGTTTATGGCAGAAGCCTGACGCTTCGGACCATTTGTGAAACACACACACACACACACACACACACACTGTTCTGTAGAGTGGAGTGCACAATGACCAGGACCCTCGTCCTCCTGTGAACATATGGGCAGTTAACCAGTCTGCAATAATCAATCTGTGTATTCGTTTCCATCTGCTCTAGAGCAGCGTGTTTCACCCCTGCACGGGTCAGGAAGATGGGGACGCATCGCCTCCACCCGATAACGCAACAGCGTGTTTAACCCCTGCACGGGGAGGTGGGGCAGCATAGCCTCCACCCGTGACGATAACGCAACAGCGTGTTTAACCCCTGCACAGGGAGGTGGGGACGCATCGCCTCCACCCGATAACGCAACAGCGTGTTTCACCCTGCACGGGGAGGTGGGGCAGCATCGCCTCCACCCGTGACGATAACGCAGACTGATTTCTCACCCACGCCTCTGAAACTCCTAATACAACTGGTATGCAAATGAGCTGGATTATGTAAATGCATCTAAATTTGACGGCAATTCAGTCAGGAAACAATTATAGCTGCAGAATGTATGATGAAGTAGAGAGAGCGTGCAAGCCAAGCCAAGCCCACAGGGAATGCTCCTCTTTATCCGTCTATGTCTCCCTCACACACACAAACACACACTTTCTTGTCCTGTCTCTGTTCTGTTCCCCTATCTCTCTCTCACGCGCACACACACAAACACACACACACACACACGCTTTCTTGTCCTCTCTCTCTTCTGTTCCCCTCTCTCTGTGGCCACCACCACCTGCCTTGTGTAGCACACACACACACACACACACACACACACACACACACACACACACGCTTTCTTGTCCTCCATTTCTTCTGTGCCCCTCTTTTTATCTCTCTCCACATCTCCCCCCACTTTCTCATTTTTTCTTTCATTCTTTCTTTTTTTCTCTCGCTCTCTTTCTCTCTCCCTCTCTCAATCTCTCTTTTTTTTCTCTCTCTTCTTCTCATATCACTTTGTTTTTCTTTTCCACTGTTTTTCTTTATTTATTAATGTGAAGATGTAAGGTGTGTGGTTGGGAATGTTAATGTTGTTTTTGTTTTTATGCTTTTGTTGTGTGACACTGGCTTATTAAAGAACTCCATCTCCACTGTCCCCTCCTCTACCTCTCCTTCACCTTCCACCCGCTCTCTCTTTCTTTCTCTCCCTCTCTCTCCCTTTCTCTCTCTCTCTCCATCTCTCTCTTTCCCTCTCTCTCTCTCTCTCTCTTTCTCTCTCTCTCTCTCACTCCCTCTCTCTCTCTCCCTCTCTCTCTCTCTCTCTCTCGCTCATGTCACAGCACAGACACTGCCTTACTATGCATAGTTAACGACCTCCTCCTGTCTGCTGACTCTGGTTCACTTAACATTCTCATCCTCCTTGACCTTGACATCCTCCTTGACTGTTCTTGGGCCCCTCCTCTTTCTCATATACATCCTCCCTCTTGGCCAGATTATTCGCAGCCACGGTCTTAATTTCCACTGCTATGCAGATGACATCCAACTTTATCTTACTACTTTCTGTCCCTCTGACCCCCCACCACACTCCCTTACTGACTGCCTTTCTGACTTAAAATCATGGATGCAAAACAATTTTCTCAAACTCAACACAGATAAAACAGAAATTCTGCTGATTGGACATAATAGCATGCTCTCCAAACCTGACAATCTCACATCGATGGTTCATCTGTCCACTCCACCCTGGTTGTCAAAAACCTTGGCATTCAACTTGACTCCACCCTCAGCTTTGATCCTCATATCAGATCACTCACTAAGACTGCCTTCTTTCACCTTTCTAACATTGCCCACCTCCGACCCTTTCTCTCTGTTAGTGATGCCCAGACTGGTTCACTCCTTCATCATGTCCCATCTAGATTACTGCAACTCACTTTTCCTTGGTGTCCCCACTAAATCCCTTCAAAGATTGCAACACATTCAAAACTCTGCAGCCAGGCTCCTCACCCACATAAAACAATCTGCACACATCACCCCCATTCTCCATCAACTCCACTGACTACCAGTTCCGTCCCAGATTAAATACAAAGTACTACTACTCACCTTCAAAGTCCTCCACAACCTTGCTCCCCCCTACATCTGCGACATTTTGACCCCCTACACTCCCTCCCGCTCACTCAGATCCTCTGAACAAAACCTCCTATCTATCCCCCGCACCAGACTCTCCACCCTGGGTGGCAGGTCCTTCAGTGCCTTGGCCCCCAAACTCTGGAACCCCCCATCCTCTTTGTGACTGTCCATCTCTTCCCTTCTTCAAAGCACATCTCAAGACCTTTTTGTTCAATGATCACTTCTCCTCTACACCCAACACATAGCTTGTCTTGTTGTATTGTTATTGTTTTGTTTTGTTATTGTTATTGTCTGTCTGTCTGTTGTTATGCTTTCCTACTATGTTAAGTGACCTTGGGTTTGAGAAAGGCGCTATATAAAATAATCTTTTTTTTTTTTTTTTTTTTTTTCTCCTCTCTCTCTCTCTCTCTCTCTCTCTCTGCCTCCTTCTCCCCTTCTTCCTTCCTCTCTTCTGTGGATATCTGGTCTATAGTGATCTGATTCAGCTATATCTGGTCTATAGTGATCTGATTCAGCTATATCTGGTCTAGTAGTGATCTGATTCAGCTATATCTGCTCTAGTAGTAGTGCTCTAGTAATCTGACTCAGCTTGCCTGCCTTCGCAGTAGCAAGCATGGTTTTGTTGTGTCTTCATTTGTGCGATGGCAGTTGCTGTTACAAGCCCCTTCAGCTCTGTAGAGGTTGGCATGGTTGGGGGCACTGCCAACTGATGGCTGTTGATTCTCATTGTTTAAGAGACAGAGAGGGAAATGTAACTGTAATTTCCCTAAATGACTCTCCCAGCAGGTCTGACGGCCTCTCCTGCTGTCTTTGATCCCTCCTTTGCTTCTGAATGGCTGCCAGTCACTCGAGCTCTTCGGTAGCTCTGGCGTGGCAGATGCAGGAACTGTAAAGCCCTGCAAGTACTTTAGTTCTGAGGGCTTAGCATAGGCAGGCTCTGCCAGTCTTTCAACTGTGTAGCATTAGCAGATGAGGGCAGTGAGGGCTCTTTAGTTCTGACAGGTTGGCGTAGACGGGCACTGCCAGTCTGTCAGCTCAATAGAATCAGCATATGGACACTTATGGTTGTTTTAATGCAGGCAGCAGTGCTGGGACAGCAGTTAGCAATGGCGTCTGGTAATTGGTTGGCCTGGGTTGGACTCGCAGTTATGGCACTGCTTCACATTAGCTCTGCAGGGTTGGCACAGGTGGACACTGAAAGTACTTCAACTCTATAGGGTTGGCACAGGGTGGTAATGCCAACTTTTCAGCTCTGGACAAGCAGTTGCCGCAGAGTCTGTGTCACTTTGGATAAAAGTATCTTCTAAATATCAGTCACTTTGCTTTACTCTAGCATAGTGGGGTTGGCCAGTAGGTTGGCCCTGATGGTGCCTCAGCTCTATAGGGTTAACACAAATGGGCACTGACAGTGCTTCAACTCCATAGGGTTGGCATAGGGTCGGGGGGCACTGCCAACGTTTCAGATGTAGTATAGACACAAATGGTCAACAGAAGTCCCTCGGCTCTGTAACATTGGCATAGGTGGGCACTGCCAGCTTCTCAGCTCCGGAGAGTTGATACAGACGGCTACTGACGGCTCTTTGGTTCTGTGCATTGGCTCGGGAGTCATTGTCAGTCTTTCACGTCTCTAAGGCCAGCTCGGGGTGAATGCCAACCCTTTACGAGCGCTGGCACAGGCAGGCTGGCGCTGTGAGCACTGTTGCACACGCATAGCTCTGTAAGGTTGGCACTGCCATGCACTGCCAGCTACTGCCAAAGTAGTAAGGATGGAGAAAAAAAGAAGGCTCTTAGTAGGGGCATCTGATAAACCACAGCACGTGATGGTGACACACACATACTGCCCACACACACACCACACACTAGTGTTGCACGGTGTATCGATACTAAAAAGGTATCACGAAGCCTTCACGCAAAAAACGATACGATATCCGACGTTTTTTGAATCGATACTTTATTAAAATTAACGTGCTGTGTCTGCGTGAACTGCTGCTCTCACTGCTCCTTGCACACATCTAGGCAAGTGGGCGTGTCAAGCAGGCAGCTCTGAGTGAGTGAGTGCGCAGCCAACGTCAACATACAGTAGTTCTTTGCCGACCGTCATCGGCCTTGTGGATAAAACAAAAGGTCAAGTGAAATCTGCAACTATTTCGGATACATCGCGAATAGTGAAGGCAAGCCATCAGGTTTGTGAAATATGTTTCAAAGTCATTTAAAAGCAGTAGGCTACGCATGGAACTTGGCTAAACACCCCGCAGACATATCCCAACATTTTTGTTCAAAGAACGACAGGTTAACGAATATGCTATAGAAAACACAACTACATGGTTAGTTCCAAGTTCTTCTCTTCTGTTTTAGTCTAGCCTAAGTGAAACGAGTATGGTTCTCTGGGATAAAGCGAACCTTCCTTCATCAATGAATTTTGACGAGACATAACGAGCTGTAATCATTTTGACGAGACATAACGAGCTGTAATCATAGGGTGCTAACGTGATGAAAGTGCAATGTTCACGCCAGAATAACATTACCATAACTTGTAAACAATGTATTTCATGTACGGTCAGTACTACTGGTAATATTTGTCATGGTATGTAGACTGCAATTTGTTCAATAAGTATTGCCCAGATGTAGGATAGACTACCCGAAATGCGCTAATTAAAGCCCACAGCATATAATATCACCAAAGCGTGTTGAGTCCTAATAATAATAGCGGCTTATTGTTACGTGGTAGCAAATCATGTTATCAAAGAAATAGACGTAGGCTAATGTAGGAATGCACACAGACATATTGCAACAGGTAATGGTGTAGGCCTATCTGACGAAGACCTGAGTGGTTGGAACGTTGTACTTGTACACTGGGCGCAAAGAAGACTATCCTCACATTTTTCCCTTTGCAACTGTCAAAGAAATCCCATGAACACGGAAGGCCTAGGGAAGCCTATACTGTACATCAGATGGCCTAAAGATTAGGCCCCTCTGCATAGCATTTAGTGATTTGCATGCAGTAATTTCAACACTGACCTTGATCTAGCCTAGTTTGGCTATTTAAAGCTACTTTATTGGCAAAACACAACACAATGTAAATTAACTATAACAAAAAATAAAGGACTTAAAGGGACACCAGGCAACATTTTCGTGTTGATTACTCATCTTCGTAAGTCGGTATATGGTTAAATGACTCATTACAGGGCGAATGAAGACTCTCACCCGCCCCTACTGCCTGTAGGAAGAATATCCCGCTTGCAAGTTCAGTGTATCGTACCCGCCGACCAAAGCAGGATCAGCACAGAGGTAGGCTAACGAATAGCTAGCAATTGTTGCAAACGTGTGTATAATGGCAGAGCCGGTGAAGAAGCAGCAAAAACCCTTGACGGATGATACAAAGAAAAGGAAAGCTTCAGACCGAGCGAGGGGGAGTTTCGTAGAGAAAAAGCATCAG
>NC_063200.1:10231823-10254323 GCF_017589495.1 Alosa alosa
CTCTCTCTTTCCCTCCCTCTCTCCCTCTCTCTCTCTCTCTCTCTCCATCTCTTCCTCTCTCCCCATCTCTCCCTCTCTCCATCTCTCTCTCCCTCTCTCTCTTTCCCTCCCTCCCTCCCTATCTCTCCCTCCCTCTCTCTCTCTCTCTCTCTCTCTCTCTCCCTCCATCTCTTTCCCTCTCTCCCTGTCTCTCTCTGGCATACAGGAAAAGGAGTGATAAAGAAGAAGAAGTGTGAGCTCAGCTCTGCATACGACAGCAACAATTGCCCGGGGTAATTGGCTGGCGTCGATAAGATCAGCGCAGGAGTTTAATCACACTTGGCACAGGGCGGGCAGGAGGTGGGGTTGGGGCGGGACACGGACGGGGTGAGAGAAGAGCCGGAGGGACAGGAGAGGTGTTCTCACAACGATGGAGAAAAGATGCTCTAGATGTGACGGCCAGGGTGTGGCGCTGGGATGAGACAGAGGGAGAGAGGAGGTGAGAGGGAGGAGAGAGGGAGAGAGAAGAGAAGAAAAGAGGAGAGGAGAGGTGTTACTCCTGGTGCACACTGGGGGGAGGAGGGGGGCAGGAGGAGATGGCTGGAGTGGGAGCAGGACATGGCTGGGGGGTCAGAGGGGCCGAGATGGGAGGAGAGGACAGAGGAGGAGGGGAAAGAGGAGAGGAGGAGAGGAACGAGGAGTGGAGGAGAGGAGGAGAGGAACAAGGGGAGGAGAGAGGAGGAGAAGAGGAGAGGAACGAGGAGAGGAGAGGTGTTCCTCTGGTGCCTACTGATGGGTAATAGACACATTGCGTGAGTAAATGGCTGAGTGAATGAGTGAATGAGTGAATGAGTGAATGTGTGAGTGAATGTGTGAGTGAATGGGTGAGTGAATAGATGACTGGGTGAATGGGTGAATGTGTGAATGTGTGAGTGAATAGATGAATGGGTAAATGTGTGAGTGAATGGGTGAATGGGTGAGTGAATGTGTGAGTGAATGGGTGAATGTGTGAGTGAATGGGTGAATGTGTGAGTGAATGGGTGAATGGGTGAGTGAATGTGTGAGTGAATGGGTGAATGTGTGAATGTGTGAGTGAATGGGTGAATGTGTGAGTGAATGGGTGAATGGGTGAGTGAATGTGTGAGTGAATGGGTGAATGTGTGAGTGAATGGGTGCCTTGAGTGCTCAGAGTAGAAAAGTGCTGTAAACACAAGCAGTACATTTACCTCTTGCCATTTACTTAAGATAGTCCAAAATAAACCACATATAAATAAACACATTTGCTTAAGATAGTCCAAAATAAACCACATATAAATAAACACATTTGCTTAAGATAGTCCAAAAGAAACCACATCTAAATAAACACATTTACTTCAGGATAGTCCAAAAGAAACCACATCTAAATACACACATGTGAATTGAAGTGAGTTGCTGAAGTTGTTGGAGTCAACACAACATGAGGTTGTGACCTTAAGACTCTTTACTTCCTTGAGCGATGAGCGACAGCCACTTCCTGATTTGACAGACAGCAGGTGTGTCAGCATCTCAGGTGAATGACAGGTGTCAGTGGTTGTCTGCATCTTAAAGGAGAAGGGAGGCGTTGGGTGTTGAGACAGTAGTGCTGCGATAGCTGACAGACGCACTCTAACACACACACTCCAACACACACACACTCCAACACATACACTCCAACACACACACCAACACACACACTCCAACACATGACAGTCCAACACACACAACACACACACTCTTATTCACACTCTCCAGCTGACACTGTTCATGTACAGCGGGTAGGGCGTGAGACAGGGCAGGAGCCGTGTCCCTCCGATGACAGGTGCTCCAACAGAGACGCCTTGCACACCGTCCGGATCATAACTTACATGCCATAAAGCAAACGATTTAATGTGTCTACTAAGTTTGTTTACGGAGTTGTACATGCCATAAAGCAAACAATTTAATGTGTCTACTAGGTTTGTTTACTGAGTTGTACATGCCATAAAGTAAATGATTTAATGTTTGTTTACTGAGTTGTATTATGCTGTTTGTTGTAGTTTGTTTTTGGTAAACTCGACTACATTCAAAATGAGCAGTTCCCTCAGTATTGAGCCATAAAGCCATATAGATCCATATAAAGCCATATAGATCTAGTCTAGATCAGTCTAGTTTGGACTTCCAATGTTTACAAATTCACTTGGCTCGATTCCGATTTCTTTTTTCAGATTCAAACTCTATTTGATTCAAATTCACATGCTTTATTCACAGCAAAGAGCACAGACTTACTTATGCTACGAGAAGAACTGAGAAATACGCAACTGGCCAGTGATGTGTGGATCTGTTTCCATTCATACAAAAGCCGTAGTGACTTCAGTCTTTAGATGGTGGAGGGGTTGATGGTGGCATAGTGGGTAGGAGCTCTTTAGATGGTGAAGGGGGCGATGGTGGCACAGTGGGTAGGATGGTGGAGGGGGCAGCTGGGCTGAATGGTACCATGTAGTGTTGCTGGCTCACCGATTCTGAGAACTCACTGCTGTGTGCCCAGTATTGGAGCCCCAGAGCTCCGAGGTGGTGAAATGGCTGTAGCTGATGCAGTGGGATGCTAATTGGAAACTAGACGTACCGCAAAGCAGTACAAAATATGACAGCCGCCCAGTCCTGCACATTCTCTCCGCAAAAATAAATCACGCTTGTCAATTTGTCTCCATCTCCTACTCCATCCTATACTTTTGTGTATGTAAATGAGTGTGTGCGTAGTGTGTGTTTGTTATTGTGTATGTGTGTTTCTGTGTGTAACCTTTCTGTGAGTATTATTCGAAAGTCCATAGGCTTGTGTGTGTGTGTGTGTGTGTGTGTGTGTGTGTGTGTGTGTGTGTGTGTGTGTGTGTGTGTGGCTTGGAAAGTCACTGGTGCACAAAGTGGATTTTTATTCATAAAATTAAGTCAGATTTTATGAATCAGTGTCTCCCCTGAATAGGCTAGACCTACTAGTTGATAAAAAGGATTTTCATATCCAACTGCCTTTTCCAAGTATGTAGCCTAAATTATTGAAACAAGGCCTGTCATGCAGTTTGTAGCACACATAGGTTAGGCTATTACAGAGCTTAAAGCAAGGACATTTTCTGTGCCTGAAGTTAGGCTATCAGACATTTTTGAAGATCTAATATCATATGGGCTAATTGCCTACTTTCAAATCTCGCCCCACGCCTGAATTAAGGCACAGTGTTTTAACAGTTAGCCTTGATATCTAATGTGCCTTGATTTAAAGGGGCCATTTTATGCAAAACTCACTTTTAGATAGATAGATAGATAGATAGATAGATAGATACTGTAGATAGATAGATAGATAGATAGATTTTTTTTCCCCCAAGGGGAAATTCAAGGTCTCAGTAGCATACAATCACACACAACATGCACTTACAGCAGAAAAAGTAATATAAGTATATAAATATAAGAAAAACACCACTGAACAATAAAGACTGTAGAAGATTAAAAAAATACTAAAATACTAAAATCTTAATACTAAATAAAACTAAATCAAATATCCATAGTGTGCTTAAGGATGATTAAGCATGAGGCGCTTGCAGTGACGGGGCAGGGACTGAGCCTGTGATTCTGTATGCATGGTAAGGTGCTCTATAAGAGTGAGTGTGCAAATAAGTAAGTCCAACAGTGCAAGAATAAAGTCTAGAGATCAGCATAAAATAAATATGGACATATAAGAGAATAATGTAGCCAAATAAAAAACGATATCAGTGCAAGAATAGGTTGAAGTAATAGGGTTACAGCCATTGGTCAAGTAAGTTAAGTGTAAAGTGTCAAGTATTAGGTATTAAGTACGGCTACAATCCAGGCTGTGGGAGGAAGGGAGGGGTTATGCATATGTGCTAATATAGCATGTAAACAGTGTAGCAGTAACAACAGTAGACCAGTAGACAGTCAGTACACAAACATGGAGAAGGTGGAAAGGCAGACAGACTATGCAGAGAAGTCTATCTCTCCTCTTCCCTTGTTTTTCTGTGCTGTTGTACTTCTATTTGGGTCTCTGATGCTAAACACACTCCAAGTGCGAAACATTTAGAATAAATGTATTACACGGCACTTCAGAGAGCTGCAGAAAGTTCCATTCACATGAATGGGCCCTCCCAACGTTCGGAGGTCTGACTGTTAACCCTTAAAGGAGTACCGTCACACCGGTGTGACGGGAATGTTGAGAAATGAAAGTTCTAAAGAATATCTGGGTTCATTGAATTCAACATAGAATTTTAGAACCTTCAATTGTTGCGGAACTTAGAATGTTACCTACAACTTTATTACCGCTGTAAAATGACCACTGTCAATGGCAACGAGTTTTGTGCTTCTGATTAACATCTTTCATATCACTTCGCAAGAAGTCTGTTTGATTATTGCAATGGAATTTCATTGAAAGTGAAAATCAGCTAGTAAGACATTGCCACGCAACCCCTGAAACTGTCAAGTTCTATCTGTGTGGCAAACTATTTTTTCAGCGGAAGCCACGAAACGGTAGCAAAATAATTTTTAAAGACCCATTGTGTTAAGTTTCTTTTCTCGTTTTGGCAATTAGCTGTATAATAAGTTAGAAAAATGCCTAGAACGTCGGTCATGATCGGAAAATAAGTCCCTTCAGGACGAAGCAAGGTGACCGGCGTTCTATAAATTATCCCTTACTTAACAGACCTCCGAACGTTGGGAAGGCCCATTCATGTAAGGGATAATGTATTGTCCGCCGGTAATTATCAGCAGTAATCCTGAGTAATAAGAACAATAAGGAAGCCTGTATCTAGAGAGCCACTCAGGAGTGCTGCGCTGCACTGGGCTGTGTGGGGTTGGCATACATTGATTTATTGTATGGCCCCCCAGAACTTCACCAATCCACTGAATTGCATTCAGAGGGTGTCATAATGATTCTACACGTCAAATGATTTGTTGTTCTGAACATGTCAGCCAAAGATATCTGCGATTACAACACCTCATTTTTGCTTTTTTATTTCGCTTTCAGCATGCATCCTACTGTAGCTCGTCCTCACTCTTCCTTGAGTGCCTGGATTACTTTCTTCTGATCCAAGACTTATTCTTTGCCTTTTTGTCCTGTAGCTCCAACACAGTCTTGATAATCCTTTGTTTTTTTCTCACAGAGCTACCAGCCATCTGTTTTGAAGCTTGATCTTTGAAGTTTAGAACCTTCCAAAATCTTTGAATGTGTCCAATTTAATATAATTGTTTTTTTCCTCAGAACATGGACCTTGTACCCTCACACAACGTTCACACTCCAGATGGTGCACCTGTTGCCACTGGCTCCTGTCTGTGTTCACATAAGTTAGTGCTATGATTCACTCATTTGCGACCATGACATTTCTATCAATTTCACAAATTGAATGAGCTTTTACAAGTGAGCAGGAACAAAAAAACACATTTTCTGAGGGAGATGGATGGGTGGGTGAATAGATAATGGCAATTTTACAGATAGAGAGAGAAAGGATCGCACTGTGTTTTTGTGGAGAGAAAAAAATGAGTGTGTGTGTGTGTGTGTGTGTGTGTGTGTGTGTGTGAATGAGAGAGAGATTTGTGATGGATGGTAAATTGAGAAAGAGTGCAAGAATGAAGAATACAGACAGAAATAGAAAGACACTTCTGGAGAAATAGTGAGGAGGAGCAAACAGACAGACAGACAAACAGGGAGCAACAATGAGACAGCAAGAATGGGGTAGAAGAAGAGGAGAGAGGAGAGGGGGAGAGGAGGAGAGAGGAGAGGGGGAGAGGAGGAGCGAGGAGAAGAGGAGGAAGGGAGGAGAGGAGAGAGGGGGAGAGGAAGAGGAGAGGAGAGGAGGAGAGAGGGGGAGAGGAGAGAGGGATAGAGGAGAGGATTGGAGAGGAGAGGAGGTGGGGAGAGGAGAGAAGGGGGGCAGAAAGGAGAGAGGGGAAAACAGGAGAGAGTAGAGAGGGGAGAGGAGAGAGAAGAAGAGGGGTTTGGGAGAGTGAGTCACAGGAAGGGAGCACTGGGGACCAAGAGCCAATTACAGACAAAAAACATGAGATTTCAGTGTGCACGTTAAAGTGTGGGTGAAGACAGACATACACACACACACACACACACACACACACACTCACAAGACAAGCATGCCACCAGGGCAAAACATGACACGTACAGCATACCTGGCTGACACCCAGGCACAGATGAGCACAGCCTACGTTGGAAACACACACACAGGTACAGACTAGCACAGCACCACATCAACACACACAGGTACAGAACCTACACACAGCTGGTGCACAGGAACAGGTGAGTAGCCCAGAAGAGCAGTGGACCACCTGGCAATCACACACTCTAGAACCAGCAAGGAGGAGCCACAAGATCAGTAGGCTGTCACACACTCTAGAACCAGGAAGGAGAAGGCCACAACATCAGCAGGCTGTCACGCTATCTAAACCAGTGAGATGGGGCCACAACATCAGCAGGCTGTCACGCTATCTAGAACCAGTGAGATGGGGCCACAACATCAGCAGGCTGTCACACTATCTAGAACCAGGAAGGAGAAGGCCACAACATCAGCAGGCTGTCACGCTATCTAAACCAGTGAGATGGGGCCACAACATCAGCAGGCTGTCACGCTATCTAGAACCAGTAAGGAGGGGCCACAACATCAGCAGGCTGTTACACACTCTAGAACCAGCACTCTAGAACCAGCAAGGAGGAGGCCACAACATCAGCAGGCTGTCACTCACTCTAGAACCAGCAAGGAGGGGCCACAACATCAGCAGGCTGTCACGCTCTCTAGAACCAGCACTCTAGAACCAGTAAGGAAAGGCCACAACATCAGCAGGCTGTCACGCTCTCTAGTCAGAGAAGGTATAAAGCAAGAAAAACTATCTGTGCATGAAATTATCAGAAAATGTCAAAGCTGATATAGTGACCTATTTATTTTCACATCTTAAACAATCCTGACCCCCTCTGAGTTCTGGTACAGAATTTTGCCTGAGAACATTCTGGCTTCCAACACATTTCCTGTTTCCTGCTGGGTGATGAGTAGGGGCTGCTAGTCTGAGAATCGTATAGTTGGTTCAACAAAAAGTTATTGTGCGCACATCCCACCTTCTGGCAGGTGCAGGACAAAAAAAAACTACTCAAGTGAAAAAATATATAATGTCCGCAACACTGCTTTAGATTCCCATATATTTAATGTAGAAAAGGCAACGTTTCGACACAGCAGGGTTGAAACATTGCCTTTTGTACATTAAATATATGGGAGTCTAAAGCAGTGTTGCGGACATTATATATTGTTTCACTAATCGTATTGTTGGTGCCATGATGATGGAGTTTGTGAATAGTGTGAGTAATTGAGAATCGTATAGTTGGTGCCATGACGATGGAGTTTGTGAATAGTGTGAGTCATTAGAATCATTTATACAACAATTGGGTTCTATGGAACTATTTATTTGTTTCTGATTGGCCGAGAGACGTTCCATGAGTTGGAATATCCCTGTGCTGTGAGAACCGTGCCGAGCACCGTGGTTCTAATACAGGCTTCACATATCCTGCTAGAGCACTTCAAGATACATTCAACATCACAGTATTGTATCCTGAGAAGTATGCTTACATAATTACAGTAATTGAACGTGCGCTGTGCTATAATGGAAACATTATTGCCTAGCAAAGTAGCCTTAATTGAGTTATTTTTTAATTATGCATGATTTACTTTTTATTACATTTTTAGGCTGGAATGCCTCGCGGCAACAATTGTGTTTAAAATCTAGTAGGCCTAGTAACTGCTTCAGCCTCTGGTAAGCTCAGAAGGGGGCGGCAAGCGACTGGTAGCTTGAGAGCGACGTGTTGGAGACCCATGGTGTAGCACAACGACTTTTCATAGGCAACAGTATTAAGCCAACCAACAATATTAAAAAAAAATATTAAGAGCTCTTTTATTTTGAGTTAAATTGAAACAATGTTTTCTAGTGCTTGTGGACTGATAGCCAATTGTTACCTTGGCTTGTATTTGGGGGCCGGCCTTTATTTGTCTGAATCGACCAAGCCATCGACCGGCTATTATCCGAGGCCTGGCTATAAATAGAATCCCGGGCATAATTTGAGGATTGACAGTATGATCATTTTACTTTTTCTGCCTCCTGTAATTAATTATGTGTATCTTCCATCTTCCATATGGCATTCAAAAACCTTTAATCTTTAATTAGTTGACATTCATTTCATATGGCAGTTATGACACCATTACCGCTTCTATATTCATTCAGAACCATATGTTGACTCAGTGGTGATCAGGACAAGATGTTAACACACACACCCCCCCTCCAACACACACACACACACACAAACAGTGGATATAATCTTGGGGAATGTATGGGGAGATTACAGATTTTTCTCCCTTGCTATTCAAAAGAATAACAGTATTAGCATTTATTTTTATTGAGATTAGAACAGACAACCATACTGTATGAAAAAATACAATCTACATATTAAAATACAATTCAACAGCAATTTAAGCAAATGATAACCAATCACATAGAGAAACATAGTTCTGCTCTTAAAAACATCACTTTGAAAATGGGGCCCATGAGCGACTCTGAACCCTTTCTGTTTAAAAATAGTTCTTATATGAAATGCAAAATGATGCAACCCTACCTCTGAGCAGTATCTGTTAGAATAACAACTTCATCATTTGGGTAAACTGCTGACAACGTTTGACTCATGTTCTGCTCTCATCCTCAGAGGTGAAAACACGTAAGGATCATCGATAGCAACTACATCAATTCTTGATCATTTGGAAAATAAAATAAAGCTCAGGAGCACTTGTGTTTTGAGTTTTAAATGGCTTTGGTTTTCACACATCACTTCGTTTCTGTACTGCATAGGACAAAGGCTCTGAATGTTCAGCCACACATGAATGGTGACTACAAAAAACAAAACTTTAAAGTTAGATTAACTAAATAAGAACTACACTATGGGGAACATATATTTCAGGGCTGTGTACGTTTTGTGTAAAATTCAACAAAACCTCACAAAACATAATATCATAAAAGGCTGCTCTGATATTGTTCATACTGTATTTACACTTGCATAATTCACTTTTTTTCCTTTTGTGGTGCTTTATACATGTAGTCATTCAAAATGTATTATTTAAGTATTTTTTTTTATCATTGTAGCTCATTTTATGAACTGGCATTTGAGGGAGGAAAAAAACAGAACATATGAAAAAAAAAAAACAGTGAATTTCCAGCTGACTCTAAACAAGTGAATGAGGGTTTTTCTTATTCATTAACCCCTGGATTGTGAGGACATGCTTCACAGTCCCAATTTCCTGCTGGAACATGATGAAGGTCAAAGGCATTTCTACCACTCGAGAAGAAAATCGGAACTCATTTCATACATGGTTTCTCATTAAATGGCTACAATGGTTAATTAAATCCCAATCAAACTCACTTAGCAAAATCCCCTCTGCCAAAGCACACAGCTTAAAACTGTCAACAAGATGTTGACATGTGGGAGAAGAAGCTGCCAAGAGAGAGAGAGAGGGGGGTGGAGAAAGAGTGAGAGAGAGAAAAAGAGAGAGATGGAGGGAGGAATGGAGAGACAGTAATGAGGAAATGACACAGGCCACAGAAAATAAAAAATAAAGACATGGAATTGGAATAGAATTACCAGGACCACAAGCTGCGTCTCAGAAGGTATTCCCCGACAACACCTCTAAATCATATTCAACAGAGCTGCTATTTACATGACTTGTGAACTACACCTCTAAACCTCCACCCACTCTCACTATCTTGCCCACCACTATATACTACGTAATGAGAAATACATAAACACACACTTGTGATCTGCAAAACCCCTGGCCTGATGCACTCAGGAAATCAGGCTGATCTCAGTTCAGCTGGTGTGTGTATGTGTGTGCCTGTCACTGACGCATGATTGTCAGGCAGCTGCCGCATCAGGGCCAGAACAGGGGTGAGTCTGTCCCAGAGCCAGTCGCTCTTTGGGCTGGTTCCCTGGGGGTGACCAATCACATCACCCTCACTGAGTCCAGCTGCTCCGTGATTGGATACCGCATCAGTTCATCTTTGAGTCCAGCTCCTCTGTGATTGGACGACGCTGGGGGTCATGACCTCTTCTCAACAGGTGGAGCATGCTCAGCACATCCAATTACACTGCTTGGCTGTGACCAATCTCAAGTTTTTAGCTTGTAATTTTCCGTCGCTTCAGGGGGAACATTTTATCATTAAGTCAGAAAAAGGCGATAAGATGGACAGAAAGAGATAATGCTACGCTCTTAAAGATGAGCGTGATAAGACCACAAATAACAGAGAAGAGAGGAGGGAGAGGAAAGATGGAGAGAGAGAGAGGGAAGAAGAGATGAGAGGAGCAGAAACAAAAGAGAGAACGTGGAGAAGAGAGAGAGGGAGGGAGAGAGAGAGAGAGGGTGAGAGAGGGAGGGAGGGAGAGAGAGAGACTATGAGAATGAGGAGGCTTCGGTGAGGAGCTGTCAGAACAGCACGGTCTCTGGGTCCAACTCAGCACTGCGGTGATGGGGGAGGCCAGCGCAGTAGAAACTCCCACCTGATTTCAGCAGTCTGATGGACGGGAACATGCCTGGAGCCACACACACACACGCACGCACACACACACACACACACAAAAACACACAATGTCACGACTGAGAAATGTCACGACTCTCTTCATCAACTTCGCCTCCATAAACAAACTTTGCATTTGTGGGCTGCTACTTAAAGAGAGCCAGTGAGAAATGCTCAGTGTATACACCGTCCGTCTGGATTCCCAAACAGCTCGGGGGGGATCTCGCTTAGACACAAAGCTCCGGAGTCTGATATATTCTCAAATGTTATGGGATGGTTGGTGTGTGTTTTGTTGTCAGCATAAATATTGAAAACTGATCAAACAGTGATTTATTTCACCAGTTGTGTAGCAGTGTACTAGTGCTAGACTATCATTGTACTAGTTCTACCTATTGTTGTAACAACTACTACTCTAACAACTATGATGATGATGATGATGGTGATGGTGACTGTTTTGTCTTTAGATGACCTCACCTCTTGCTCCTCCTCCATTGCTGGTCAACTCCGCAGTAGGTTTGCAGAGGTGATCTCTGACCCCTTGACCCCTGCTCTCTCCCTCGGGGCCGAGCTGCACCTGTCCTGGTTTCACGTAGACAGATTTCATGGGGACATAGTGTGTGTCCCACTCGTAGTTCTCATCCACCGAGCTCCCTCTCCTCCGCAGCCTACACACACACAGAACAGGTCAGTCAGACAGGTGAGTCAGACAGGTCAGTTAAACATGTGAGTCAGACAGGTGAGTTAAACAGGTGAGTCAGACAGGTGAATCATAGGGGGCAGGAGAGTTGGGGGGGGGGGGGCAGGAGAGTTAGGGGGGGTAGGAGAGTTGAGGGTGGGGGTAGAAGAGTTGGGGGTAGAAGAGTTGAGGGTAGGGGTAGGAGGGTTGGGGGCAGGAGAGATGGGGTGAGAGTGAGCTCTTTGGTAAGAGAGGGAGAAGAGAGATGGAGGGAAAGTGACATCCAATCAGTTTGATAGGCACGTAACGTACGGCACAAGTGATGCACCTCAGGGTGCCACTAACATAGACGCAGCCACAAACTACTGTCTGTGCAGTCCCTCAGGGTGCCACTAACATAGACGCAACCACAAACTACTGTCTGTGCAGTCCCTGCAAGCTGTTAGACTACCGTCTATTGTATAAGTAATCAATCTGTGAAAACATTAACATATCAAATATAATTAACAAAAAATATTCATGTACTATAATTAGTTATCATGTAATTGACTCATTAAAGAAAGATATTACAAGAATAGGAGCACTGTGTGTGTGTGTGTGTGTGTGTGTGTGTGTGTGTGTGTGTGTGTGTGTGTGTGTGTGTGTGTGTGTGCATGTGTGTGTGTGCATGAGTATGTGTGTGTGTGTGCCTTTAGCGCATGTATGTATGTGTATGTGTGTGCGTGTTTGTGTGTGTGCGTGCATATATGTATGTGTGTGTGTGTGCGTGTGTGCATGTCTGTATGTGCATGTGTGTGTGTGTGTGTGCATATATGTATGTGTGTGTGTGTGTGTGCATGTCTGTATGTGTGCATGTGTGTGTGTGTGTGTGTGCATATATGTATGTGTATGTGTGTGCGTGTGTGCATGTCTGTATGTGCATGTGTGTGTGTGTGTGCATGTCTGTATGTGCATGTGTGTGTGTGTGTGTGTGTGTGCATATATGTATGTGTATGTGTGTGTGTGTCTCACCCCTTCTCCTCGTGCTCGCTTTCCTCCGTGGTCTCAGGTGAGCTGGTCGGGGGTGGACTCAGGCTACTGGGGGGGTCTAGGCTCCCGCGGCCACTGCTCTGGCTGGCGTAGCTACGGTAACGCTCCTCTGTCTCCGCGGCGATGTTGCGGTACCCTCGGATCTCAGCGTCCACCTCCTGGCTCTCCTCCCGCGTCTCCTCCTTCTCCTTCACCTCCGCTGGACCTCTGCCCTTCTCCTTGCCTGGCACCATGCCCGGCAGGGGAACCCAGCTGGCGGGATGCCAGCCGTACGTCTCCCCTGTGCTGCCAGGCTGGGGTTGCCCTCCATCAGATGAAGGAGGACGACTCCGTCTGTCGGACAGCGGGAGTCCACTCTCGGGCGGGGAGCTGCTTCTGACAAGAGGGGAAAGCGCTCTCCGGTGGGGATGGCGACCTCTGCCAGGTGCGGAGTACCCCGTCTGTGGTGGAGAGGTTCCTCTGTCGGATGTGGGGTACCCCGTCTGTGGTGGAGAGGTTCCTCTGTCGGATGTGGGGTACCCCGTCTGTGGTGGAGAGGTTCCTCTGTCGGGTGTGGGGTACCCCGTCTGTGGTGGAGAGGTTCCTCTGTCGGATGTGGGGTACCCCGTCTGTGGTGGAGAGGTTCCTCTGTCAGGTGTGGGGTACCCCGTCTGTGGTGGAGAGTTTCCTCTGTCAGGTGTGGGGTACCCCGTCTGTGGTGGGGAGGTTCCTCTGTCAGGTGTGGGGTACCCCTCTCTCCTCTCTCGTGGGCGACTGCCTCTCGACTTTGGGTCTGGGGAGCGTGGGTTTCCCATGAACTCCTTGGGGAACGTGGACGCCTGACGCCGAGGGTCAGGCCTTTGGTCTGGAGAGTTCACAGCATCCCTGTAAGAAGGGTTTGGGGTGGCACCCCTGGGTGGGGGGCTTTGGGGGCCCTTGCAAGGGGTGCTTGGTGTCTCTCTGAGCTGGGGAGTCGGTGCATTCCTCGAGTGGGCATTTGGGGTCCCCCTACAGGGATCTCCACTGAACTCCTGCCCCTGGACCTGGACCTGGTCCTGGTCTTGGTCCTGGTCCTCGCGCTGCGGGTAGGTTGCGAAGGGGACAGCGGAGCTGGCTCTGCCCTGGTTCAGGGAGTGGACCCAGGCGTCGGGCGCGAGGAACTCGCCCCTGTTGCGGTAGTCCAGACTCTGGGTGCTCTGGTGCCCGTGCCAGCGTTGGGACCCCCCCAGGCTGCCCGTCCTCCTCAGGTCAGGCCGAAGCACGTTCAAGTGGGACAGTGTCCGGCTCGGCTGGGCACTGGACACCTCTCTCTCCCAGCGTGTGTGTGCATCCGTCCGCTGTAGCTGCTGCTGCTGCTGCTGCGGCGTGTGTGTGTGTGTGTCCCAATGTGTGTGTGTGTGTCTGCCTCCACGTCGGTCGGCAGCGATGGTGTGATATCGCTTCTCAATCTCGGGGCCATCGACGCTCATCTCTATGAAAGTGCACTCGTCTGGGCCGTCAGGGACAACGTTCACTGCACTCTCCTGAGTCTCTGCCGCACCAGTGCGTGTGTGTGTGCCAGCGACGCACTCTGCGGTGGCGGCCTCCTCCTGATAGCCTCGGCTCTGCGAGCCGGCCACCGAGAGCCTCTCCGGGGAGACGCACGTGCCGCGCAGCTCTGACCCCTGCCGGACGCCCCTCCTGTGCTGCTCCCGTGGGGACAAGTCAGCTTCTGACTCGCAGAGCGGAGAGCGCTTGGCTCGCTCGCCGTCCGGCCCCGTCCAGTCCTCGTCCGCTCCGTGCGTTTGGACCGGGACCAGCCGCGTGGGAGAGGACAGAGGGCTGGTCTCCCACAGGATGCTGGAGGAGGGCCGCGTGCTCCCTCGGCCAGAGGTCCCCGGCGAATAGCGCCCCCTGCTGGAGTGGAGGCCACTGCTGGGAGAGGCTCCCTCGCGCGTCTTCCACACCAGCTCCGGGTCCTCCTGGTGGTGGGGGTCTCTGACGGCGAGGGAGTGCCTGTCGGAGGCGTACTTCCTCAACTCGCGCTCCAGGGCCTCCCTCTCGCGCGCCAGCGTCAAGCAGCGGCTCAGGTTGCCCCTCTCGCGCTCGTGCTCCATCTGGAGAACCAGCAGGCTGCCAGAACCAGGACCAGAACCGGGAGCGACGGCGCCGGTACCGCTGGTGTCAGCACCACCGATGCGCTTCAGCGTCGCGTATCCAGAGCTGGTGCCCTGATGCCTCGGAGGCTCCGAGGAAGGGTCAGAGTACGCGTCCGATGCGTTGCTGCCCTCCGAGAGCAGGCTGGAACATTCCGGAAGCTGGGGGACGAGGTCGAGGTCGAGGTCGCCGTGGCGTCCCAGGAGGTAGTCGCCCTGCAGGGAGAGGTGCTTGCCATGGCGTGGCCCTCCTTGCGCAGTAGCTGGCGGCCGAGGGGACATCGGCGGACAGTAATTTTAGCGCGAGCATCCCGTCTCTGTCCATCCCCCTCTGTCTGTCCCGCCGCTCCTCCCGATTCGAGCGCAGGGAGTGGGACCTCTGGGGGCCTCCTCGGGCCGAAGAGGGGCATCGGGAGAAGTCCGCCTGCAGGCTCCTCCGGACGGGTGTCCGGGAGAAGGGGGTCTCCTCGAGAGTCTCCAGAGCGCTCGGGTCCAGAGAGAAGCGTCCATCCGGCCCGCGGGAGATGAGCTCCAGGGGAGAGAGGGGCGAGAGGGGGCCGCCGGCCCTGTGGAGGGTGCTCTCGGGGAGGGGAGGGAGTGCTCTGGAGGTGGAGGAGCGAGACCCCTGCTGGGGGCTTCGGTAGTCGGCCTGGCTGGAACGCTCCAAGGAGGCGGGATCGCAGGGGGAGGAGGACGGGGAGGAGGAGTAGGAGGAGAAGTGGGAGTGGGGAGGAAGGAGTTGGTGCTTCAGCACACTGTCTGGACTGCCACCAGCCGCACTTGCTCTAAAAAGAGAAAAACACACACACACACAGACACACACACACACACACACACACACAGACATACAGACACAGACACACACATGCATGCACACAAACACACACACACACACACACACAAAGACACACACACACGCATGCCCACACACACACACACACACATACAGACACACACACACACACACACACACACACACACACACACACACACACACACACACACACAAACGGAAAGATAGACATGGGGAGAGAGAAAAGAGAGGTGATACGTCTGCATCATGAGTGGGCTGATATGATACGAGTCACGCATGGTCAGGAGACGCTGGGGAGAATGAGAGGGACACTCACATTGCAGACGGGCTGGCCAGGAGAGCAGGTGTGAGATCTGGATCACACACACACACACACACACACACACACACACACGTGGATGACAAGGAATAAAAAGGAACAATGTCAAAGACTCAGAAGAACAGAAGGGAGCCGCATCAAACACACAGAACAAAAGGAACCACATTAGACACAGAACAGAAGGAAGCACATTACAGACATGGAACAGAAGGGGGGAAATGAAAGATATTAGACAGAAGGGACATGAAAAGGCAACGGAATATTCACATCTATAATGGACACAATTAGAATGGGACTAAATGAGTGACTTAGAGTGTGTGTGTGTGTGTGTGTGTGTGTGTGTGTGTGATTAGACTGGGACTAAATGGGTAGCTTAGAGAGAGAGTGATTCTATTAGTGAGGTACTGAATGGTAGAATGGGACTAAATGAATGACTTAGGGCTATATTTTTAATCTGTCTGAACGGAGTGTCTTTAAGAAAAGCATAAAGTCACTTTGGGGCGGATCTTGGGCACAGATGCTATTTTACAGGCGGGATATTTGACTGTTGCAGCCCTAAAATCTAAAATGGGGTGGTCTAGCGCAGCTACATTAATCATGGGTGTGGTTGGGCGTAACGCAATAAACCAATCAAGGGCGTCATATCACATTCCCTTTAACAACAGGCACACGCTTTGTTCCATAGCTGATTGCTATTATGGTGGTGTATTTGCCAGGCTGTGGTGAGCCGCTCACAGCCATAATTTTACTGTTCAGTGAAGGAACGGTCCGCCATTGATTTTTCCTCTTGACAAAATGTAATACAGAATTGTCACAAAGACATACTTTCGATGTTTTGGGATCACTCTCACTGAATCTGAGATTATGAATGCATGGTGATATTTTGCTATGTACAATGTAATCTAACATTACCTCTCCATATACAATGCATATCTTCTGTCAGTTAATCTCTTCTCTCCCGTGCTGCACGCTTTGGGGCATTTGGGTTAAATGGCATCGGCATGCAATTCAACATCACGTGATTCGTGAAAATGTGTAACGCTAGATTTATGCCTATTTTTTCACCACTTAATGGACACCGGCGTGTGCGCTTTGGCAGCACAGGCGGCCTGTTAGAAACAGTTTCCAAGCTGACCTTAACTTTCAACTCTGCACAGTTTACAACACTTTATCATCAACTTAATGCACGCGACAACATTCGTTTGAGCAGGAGAGAGAATAACAATGAATGGATGCATCAACTACAGAAATTGTAGCCATACTTGCTGCTTTTTGTACTATTTGCTGGTTAACAGCACATAAAAGCTGGAGGTTTAATTCTTAACTCAAGACTTTAAGGCCATCATGGATATAAAAAGCATTTTGGAAAATAACGAAAGGGATGGAGGGAAAATTGGAGGGATGGAGGCAAAATTGTGGTGCTTAAAACCCCAGCTGGAATAATGTTGATGTTAAAGCCGCCATCGCCGATGTTTAAAGCCATATAACAACGGTAAATTGGAACAAAACTAAAGGTAACTTTTAGCCTTTATAGGGCTGTATAAAGTTGTCCAAATTAATAGGTCATAATTAGGCGTTGTTGTTATTGCATGTAGATGTTGTAATTATATAGGCTACTAAATTTTAGGGTCACCAATGCAATCTAACAAAACCGGGAAATGGACAAATATTATCAAGGCTTTGAATGTTTCCGTCTGATGCAGGCCTGTGGTCATGCATGCGCCCTTAAAATAGCATTTGCATTTGCGCCACAGACTTTAGACCAGGGAGTTCCTGGTCTGTGGTGGAATTGTTTTCTGAAACTGCAAAATATCAACGGTGAACGTTTGTGCCGGAACACGCCCCGTCTTTTCGCTGAACCGACCCGGTGGGCGCAATCGAATTCCCTAATTTGCAGGCACGTCCCTGTGGAGGGAAAATTCCATTGCACTGGGACGCACGATAGAGCCCTTAGAGTATGTGTGTGTGTGTGTGTGTGTGTGTGTGAATGAGTGACTGCATAAATGCAGTCACTAACTCTAGTCACTTAGTCTCACTCTAGTCACTTAGTGCATCTTTACCATCCCTCCTCCTCTTGCGGCGGGCGTTGCGACGGCGGTACACACACGCCGTGCCGATGGTCAGCAGCAGAGCCACACACAGCAGGCCCAGACCGCCCACCAGGCCAGCCAATAGCGGCTCAGCGACCACCTGCTGCATGCCGCGACTGGCAGGGGACACAGAGGCCTCCAGCCCTGTGGACCAACACAGTGTGTGAGTGAGTGTGTGAGAGTGTGTGAGGGAGTGCCTGAGTGAGTGTGTGAAGGATTGTGTGAGAGAGTGTGTGAAAGAGAGAGTGTGTGTGAGAGAGTGTGTGAAACAGTGTGTGAGGGAGTGTGTGTGAGAGTGTGTGAGGGAGTGTCTGAGTGAATGTGTGAGTGAGTCTGTGTGAGTGTGAGAGTGTGAGGGAGTGTCTGAGTGAGTGTGTGAAGGATTGTGTGAGAGAGTGTGTGAAAGAGTGTGTGAGTGAGTGTGTGTGAGAGTGTGTGAGTGAGTGTGTGAGAGAGTGTGTGAAACAGTGTGTGAAAGAGTGTGTGAGGGAGTGTCTGAGTGAATGTGTGAGTAAGTGTGTGTGAGTAAGAGAGTGTGTGAGTGAGTGTGTGAGAGAGTGTGTGTGTGAGTGTGTGAGAGAGTGTCTGAGTGAGTGTGAGGGAGTGTGTGAGGGAATGTGTGAGAGAGTGTGAGTGAGTGTGTGAGGGAGTGTCTGAGTGAGTGTGTAAGTGAGTGTGTGAGGGATTGTCTGAGTGAGTGAGTGTGTGAGTGAGTGTGTGAGAGAATGTGTGAGTGAGTGTGTGAGTGAGTGTGTGAGAGAATGTGTGTGTGAGTGAGTGTGTGAGAGCACCATCTCAAGTCAATACAGGTGTGCAGATAAAACGCTTCAACCACCGCTAGTGGACAGAACCCAAAGGGCTAAATGGCCTCGGGCCCCTGAGGGCCACTAATGGAGTTCCATCAGTGTTGATTACGTGATGTTCTTTGGCCCACAAACACTGCTTTTGGTCATTTTGTTTGTGATTTTGTTTTAGAGGGTAAATAGGTTTGGTTGTTGACTGGCCACTGTGTAAAAAATCCTCTACCTATAGTGTAAGGAATTTATCACATCTCCTGTGTATATCTGAGATGACACATGGCTTGCTCAGAGAGTAGCCTACTGACCTACGGGCTGACTCAGAGAGTGGCCTACTGACCTGCAAGCTGACTCAGAGAGTGGCCTACGAGCTGACTCAGAGAGTGGCCTACTGACCTGCGAGCTGACTCAGAGAGTGGCCTACTGACCTACGAGCTGACTCAGAGAGTGGCCTACTGACCTGCAAGCTGACTCAGAGAGTGGCCTACTGACCTACGAGCTGACTCAGAGAGTGGCCTACTGACCTGCAAGCTGACTCAGAGAGTGGCCTACTGACCTACGAGCTGACTCAGAGAGTGGTCTACTGACCTACGGTGGAGATGTCCCTACTGACCTGCGGTAGAGATGTTCCTACTGACCTGCGGTGGAGATGTTCCTGGAGGCGCTGGGACCACTGCACTCGTCCCCACGCTGAGACAGCAGCCGCAGCTCATAAACACGGTCCTGAGGAGAAAAACCAGCAGGGGGACAATGTCAAACAGGAGACATAATCATCAGAAGGGTCATTATCAAACAAGAGACATACGTATCAGAGGGGACATTATCAAACAAGAGACCTACATATCAGAGGGGACATTATCAAACAGGAGACATACTTATCAGAGGGGACATTATCAAACAGGAGACATACTTATCAGAGGGACATGATCAAACAGGAGACATTATCAAATAGGAGACATGGCCATTAGATATTATAAAACACATCTATTGATGGAGACATTGTGAAGGAGAGGACATTATCATGTAGAAAGATGTTTTGAGATGTGAGAAGGCCTTTTGAAGCAGCCATTTTGATATGAAGTAGTAGGGCAAGCACAGGCGTTACTAATGTTATATTTGTATTATTATTTTATTATAATTGTATTATTTTATTATAATGAAGTCTCTGTTCAATTGAAGTGTATCAGAATCAGAACCTTAATTAGTGCCACTAGTAACACCCTGGCCTGCCATATATTTCATGTCAAAAATGAAAAAAAAACAAACAAACAATAAATGGCTGTGAAAATGGTCCATTAACTAACACAATATGGAACAAGTGTCATGGCCATGAACCAACCCATTATGACACAGCCATCATAGAGCAGGGAGATAAGAGGCATTATCAGCGGTCTGATCGGCCCCGCAGTCCAGCCTGAGTGCTACGGTCCACCGGTACACTCTTAAGCCCTTTTCCCAGCAGCCTTGAAAAGCGCAAAGGTGAGGGTGCTTTTCTGAGGCCAAAAGGGACCTTTGCAGATACGATTACTCCCCACTATCCAACTGAGTTAAAGTTTAAGTTAAGTTTGACTGATATTCAGCAGATGCTTTTATCCAAAGAAACACAGACGGTTGGAATCGAACTCGGGTCGACTGCCTGTTAGTCAGTGATGTTAGCGGTGCTCCTTCACTCCCAGATATACTTTATTTATACAATACTTTAAATCAAGACTGAAAACACACTTGTTCTTACACAATATGGATATGTATATGCCTTTTGTTGATGTGCTTGTGTATATTTCTTGGGGGAACTACTGCTGTATACAGTAAATTATATTATATTATATTAGAGTAGATTCAATATAATTGTGCAAAGTACAAGTACAGAGCCAAAAAAATGCAGATAGCAATTACTCAAAACTGCAAAAGAACAGAATTATAGGGAAAGTGGACATAGAGTACAAGCATGAGACCATGAAATAGTAGACCGCCATCAAAAGAGAACTCGCACAACGAGAACAAAAGAGAACTCGCACAACAAGGACAACAGAGAACACGCACAACAAGAACAAAGTCCTACGAGGCTACTTGTGTGACTCTAAATAGAAGTATGAGCAGAGAGCTTGATCAATAGAGCACAATAAGGGTAAACAGAGGAGAGACGAGAGGAGAGGACAGCTTCATATTAACATCCTAAAAAGTTCACAACTGAGTGGATGAGTTCAAATAGAAAGCAGCGCTTTACATGGAAGTCCGAAGGAGCTGCTTTTGTGTTTTTGATCTTCCATAGCCCATCAATAGGGCAGCTTGTAGGTGAGCCTGTTCATTAAGTATGCTTGAAGATGTACTTCAATCCATTCGACAGCTTAGGATTTTCATTATATAGGTTATTCTTAACAATGACTTTTTATTTTGTTATTTTGATAAGAGACATTGCATCTTCAGGTTTTGAGCCATTTTTCAGTTAAGTTAGGTAAGAGCAGAGCTTAATATTTGGGCTTTTTGCAGTTGAGGGCCTTTTGCAGTTCCTAGAACTAGAGACCGACCGATTTGGGTTTTTCTAAAGCCGATGCCGATACCGATTTTTAGCGGTCGGAGACAGCCGATGGCCGATGTGACCTGCCGATTTTTAGGGCCAATATGCTATCGTATTATCCTTAATTGGCATGCTAAAAATCATTCTAGTGACTTCTTGCAGTCTTAGTCTATTAATTATTCATTTTAATATGTTTAACAGAGTGCAAGAAGACTTCCATGATGTGACAGATAGTTACTTCAAAACGGCAAAATACATGTTCAGGTTATACAGTTTCACTGTGGAACTTCCATGGGTTACCACAGACCTAGGTTTCAACAATATAAAACTCCGTCTCCCAGCATGCTGTGCAGGAAACCGGAAATAGGAACTAGAGAACATCCATTTGATACTTCTCAAATTCACAATCAAATCAAACGTATACATCGCGAAAACAAATTGACACGGGATGACAATGTTTTAAAACGTTCACTTGTTATTTGTGCGTCCTCTTTTTGTTAACATTTCACTTAGATTGTCCGTTACTTAAGTTTAGATCGTAACATAGCAGTCACCAGCGTTGAGGGCGGGGGCTTGCATAGTCGGCGCATTCCCAACGCACTCGTAGCCACAACGCTAAGCAACTTTTTCAACTCCGATGCGTTGGCGAACATGTGGGAATTTGGTGACTGTTTTTAATTGTCCTGTTATTCTCGGGATCTACTGGGCAAGTCCTAAAGATCTACTGGTCGATCGCGATCGACGGGTCGGCGACCACTGCTGTAGACAGTCTTGCTCCTTCTTGAAACCAAAGATTTTCTTAGTTCTAAATAGACCGTCTCTTTTAAAACCTTGCGCTGTGTTCCAAGTAGCTGCCCGCAGATGTGCCTGACGTAAAATCGGCGCGGCCAAATAAGAAAATCGGCCGATGCCGATTGATTAAAAAATAGCAAAAATCGGGCGATTAAATCGGCTGGCCGATCAATCAGTCGGTCTCTACCTAGAACCATTCACACGTCATGTAACTGGGTGTGATTGTAGCTCCTCGGACCACATAATTATTTCTATAATTATTTTAGCTCCTACTTCGGGGTAGGGTCTTCTTCTAGCCAAGTGAGAAGTGGCATTTAAAAAACAATGTGTGAAAATCATTCAACAAAACTGCATGAGGACCCTGCAGAGGCTGACTACTGCCATAACACACACACACACACACACACACACACACACACACACACACACACACACACACACACACACACACACACACACACACACTGATACTACTACCATGCAACCTTCTGCCTTCTGGGCAAATGAGAAGCATGGAAGGGGGCATTCTTAGGAGATGCTCGTAGTGTGCTAGGATATTTAGTTTACCATCCTGAGAAAAATGTATCGAAACTCTCCCTATTACCGCCGGTCCCAGATTTCCTACCGCCTTATGCGGTATGTGTCACTTAATATCCATTTCTATACAAACCAAGACAGCAGACTCCTAAAGAAATGCAAGCACCCACACCATAGGTGTATCTAAATTAGCTATGTACCAAAAAATGGCATTTTACCGTGACTCGAAAAGCTGTAAACAG
>NC_063200.1:10259323-10319323 GCF_017589495.1 Alosa alosa
GTTCTACACAGTCTATGATGCCACCGATGAGAGTAACATACTACAGTAGATGTGTATTCTCAACATCGATAGCATCGTCATTTCCTCTTGACGGTGGAGACAAAACCGTGTGGTTGAATTTGTTCATTGATAATGTACTGAACTATCCTGATGAGCTAGATAGACCAGCAGAAGAGTTACAGTCTGAATGTGACGCCAGCTGGACTGAGTGAGTGCCCTTAAAAAGGAACAGCTTGCGCGTAGTGAAATGACATGACTAAATGGCCTCATGTTCGCTGTTGTTTTTAATTCACTGCAGTTCACTTCAGTTGTCCAATGTGTTTGTTTTCTCCCCTCGTTATCCTGTAAACGGAAGTGGCCACAGTGTCAAGAAGTAGTAATTATTAGATAATCGAATGAGTGGTGATTTTAAGACACCCACTGTATCCAAGTCCAGAGGCTTTCCATCCTTGGTCCAGTCGACGCGGAGCAGAGGCGGTTCAGCTCGGACGGGGCAGGGTATGGCGCCACCCATACCTGTGGGCAGGTACGTCTCCCTGGGCATGTTGAGCACCTGGGCAGGATCTGGACAAGAAATCAGCAGCAAAACATTAACAGCAGCATTCACTCACTCACCAGCAGCACCGCTCACACACACACACACACACACACACACACACACACACACACACACACACTACCTTCCCTGTGTAGAGAAGTACTAGTGATTACAGGATCAATGCCACCCCACTGCAAACGAATGCCAGCCCACTGCCAATCAATGCCATGCCCACCACCAATTCATCAATCAATGCAACCCTACAGCCCATCTCCGGCCTTCCCCTGTTGTAATGACCACTGGATCAGTCAATACCTATCAACACTCTGCCTTGTTCACAGGCTTGTTGACAATGTTCATTAGGCCTGCAACCTGCAATTATTACCATTATCATGGTCAATTAATCTTTCAATTATTTCCTCGATTAATTGAGTAGAGTAATTCTTTAATGTATAAAAGGCCTGAGAATGGTGAGGAAAATGTCAATGATTGTTTTCTAAATCTCAAGGATGTGTCCTCAAATGGCGTGTTTAGTGCACACACCCACGATGCTTAGTGGCATAGAGGAGTAGAGAAAGCAGAATATATTATGGAAGTTTAAGGATATAAATGTAGTGGTGCTTTCCTTACAAAAATGATACAAACTAATTAATGATTACCAAGATAGTTGCCATAGTCCTAATAGTCTACAACTAGTCAATTAATTGATTACTTGTTTTAGCCTTAATGTTCATTAATGGCTGCTGGGCTCCCCCTGTAAATAAGTGAATGATTTAGTAAGAGCCCAGCAGCACAGGGTGAGGACACACTACAGCCAGAGGGTGTGTGTGTGTGTATGTGTGTGTGTGTGTGTGTGTGAGAGAGAGAGAGGGTCTGTGTGTGTGTGTGTGTGTGTGTGTGTGTGTGTGAGAGAGAGAGAGTTTGTGCGTGCATGCGTGCGTGCATGTGTGTGTGTGTGTGTGCACACGTGTGTTTGTGTGTGTGTGTGTGTGTGTGTGGGGGGGACTGATCTTTGTCTCGTTGCCTGTTGTTCATGATCATGATCCTTTCCTAATTTACATGGTTACACAAGATGACCAAACATGTTTGTAGACTGACATGAGAGGGCAAATGATTACTTGTGCAAATGATTACTTGCCCCCCCACCTTCCCCATCTACCCCTACAAGCTTCTTTTCTGCCCCTGCGCCTTCATCCTGGGGTGGATACGCTTAGAAGTGGACGATGGGTGGACGATGGGTAAACTCACGTCTGACAGTCAGGGAAGCCGAGGCAGAGGGCGGAGTGAGCAGCCCGTTGGTGGGCGTGCAGGTGTAGTTCCCAGAATCCTCTGGAGTGAGGCGACTGATCTGCAACGTTCCGTCGACCAGTACCTTCACACGGGACTTCAGAGACCTGTAGGAACACAATGCAGAACTGTCAGCATCATTTGGTGTTCTATTTTAGACTCAGACAGACTCAGGTTCTCTCTATATGGACAAGAAGAGGAGACACAAGAGACAGTTTTGGAATAAGAGTGCCATCATGTGGCAGCTCTCTTCACAACACGTCAAAACCTATCCACCCACTAATCTCAGCACCTCACAGATGATATTCAGAGAACAGCACGGAAGGCTTGGTACAATCCACAGTAGATCATTTGTCAGTTCTGAAATTAAATTAAGTTGTTGAGTCAACAGTATGCTCACCTCACTTCAATTAACTGCAAGATCTGAAGATGTGTCTGGGATTGCTCTCCACACTGGTTGTTTTTTAATCACATGAAACATCAAAGACTAAATATGGTTGACTTTCTGACTAAGGGTACAGGTACTGCTAGTTTAAACTCAGGAAGGCTGTTCAGGTGAAGGTCAAATAGACAGGTACCGCTACTTTAAACTTTAAACTACTATAAACTTCAGGTCAAACAGGAACGTTCCCTCTTGGCTTGTGTTAATAAAGATCAAAGAATGCTCCAGAGACAGAAAGAGAGAGAGAGAGAGAGAGTGTGTGTGTGTGTGTGTGTGTGTGTGTGTGTGTGTTGAGCCCTCACTGGATGTGGTAGATGTTCTCCCCCTCCTTCTGCCACACGTAGGTCATGTTGGGGGGGTCAGCCTCTGCCTTGCACAGCAGCGCGGCCCCCTGGGAGATGTTGAGGACCAGGTCCTTAGGAGGGATGCGGATAACAGGGGGACCTGGGGGGGGGGGGCAGAGATAAAAGGGTTACTTACAATCACACACAAGCTGAAGACGCAGGGCCTTCATTTAAATGCTGCCCAACCTGCAACATGCAAGTCCTTGGGCATGACCTAAAGCCATCACATGGCATGTGGCAGCTTTTAGCTGCCCCACCAATGCTTGTGCTTATGATCTTGCTCATGGTATTACATTAGATTTGATTTTAGTCATTCAGTCAGCTTTAGACTTCAGTCTTTTCACTTAAAAGCCTGGCATTTAAATTTATTTTTTATTTATTTATTGGTTTATTTGATAGGGACCATGCATATTAATGAACATTGTGCAAACAACACCATGTAAATATGCCAGAATTAGTAAAAATAGAGCCCACAGAGCGAAATCAATCAGCACAGATCCAGTTAACACTGATGATTGTAGATATCAGTTACACTCATCACACACACTACTGTTGCAACGTTTTGGGGAACAAGATAAAAAAAAAGTGCAAGAGAAAAAAGAAAAGAAAATATTATTATTTATATTAAAACTGGCTGTATTTGCTATTGATTGTATTGACGTATCATCATCATCACTATTAAAACATTTCATAGAAAACTAGGGAAGTTCTGTTACCCTCTTAGTAAAGGGTCATACGTTACGTAGTGCACTGTGATATGGCAGTTACACTTAATGACCACTAGAGGGGAATATTCACTTAAACCTAGAATGACAAACAGCAATCTACAATTCCACTTGAGGTATATAAAATCAATTACGGTAATGGAGCTGTTGTTGAGCTTTTTTTATGTACACAACCCATGCCCTGGGCACTAAACTGTGCTGGGGCTGCTTCGCTGAGCGCTATGGTAACCTGAGTTGCCATGGCTACAGCGGTGCTGCACGGCCCGGGGATATTGCTAACGCTAACAACAATGTGAACAGTGTAAACACCAGCACCCACATATCTGACCCGCGGTGCTAACAGCTCAAAACACACATTAACATGATATACCGCTGAGCAAAGCATTGGAAACTATTTAAAGTCTAAACAGACCCACTTCCTTCTCTCTCTCTCTCCTCTCTTACACACACACACACACACACACACACACACACACACACACACACACACACACACACGTGCAGACATGAAAAAAACATATTAGATACCCATAAATATTATCAAACAGACACACACACACACACAGACACACACACACAATTATAAACATGCAACACAGACACACACACAACACAACAGTTCTCTGACCAGACACTGACCTTTGACACTCAGCCGTGTCACATGACTCACGTTGCCCTCGGAGTTGAAGGCGTCGCATCTGTACTCACCAGCTGCCTCTCTGGTCACTGACCGGAACGACACGGTCCCATTGCGCACCTGTGTGTGTGTGTGTGTGTGTGTAAGAGAGGAGAGAGAGTGAGAAGGAAGGACAACCAAAATGATGTTACCTGTGCTTAACAACCATCCATCTTGTATTTTTTTAAGTCTGTAAACATGAGAGTGACTCTGTCCTGAGACTCCATTTCCCTCTCACCTCAGTCTTGTTCTGCTTGAGAAGGACGCCATTTTTAGCCCATGTGACTCTCGGGGTCGGGTTGCCACGGACGACACACCTGAGCGTGAGCGGCTTCCCCAACAGGGCCTCCACAACAGGTGGTGGAGTTTCCGTGAAGATAGGGGCCGCTAGAGAGCACAGGTAAACATAAACAACAACAATAAACACATCAGCCACAAGAAACCCACCGAGTTCCAACCACACACCTCCGTCCAGTCAGGAGCATTCCCTCCTGGACAGCTTGCACACCCAGATACCTCAGACTGAGCATACGATACGTCACGTGTCCATTTGTTGGTGTGGTCATTGCTTTTTGGTGGTGCCGCAGTTAACTGACTGCAATTTGAATCCCACTGAACATTGTCAGCTGTGTCCAGGGCTCATGTCTCGGTGAGATGTTCAGGGCCCATGTCTCAGGGCTTATGTCTCGGTGAGATGTTCAGGGTTCTTGTCTCAGGGCTCATGTCTCACTGAGATGTTCAGGACTCATGTCTCAGGTATTATGTCAAATAATGGGCCATTTTATCAAAGCCACTTGCTCTTCTGTGTTCAGACCATTCAGATAGCCGCAGCTCTGCTCAACTGCGCCCCTTGCGTGTGCACGTTCTCCCTTGCAGCACTACAAACTTTCAAACATGACGGACACTGAGTCAGATTTTGTTTACCATGATCAGAGGTTGGTGCTGATGCCTATTCCGTCGGCACATCAACGGCTAGACCGAGAATTCTCGTTGTGAAATCAAAATTCCACATGAGCTCCAAGCGGTTTTGTACACGCAGATTTAAGTTACAACACTGTTTACAGCTCTTCGACTCACGGTAAAATGTCATTTTTGGTATAGCCTAGCTAATTTAAATACACTGATGAATGCTTGCGTTTAGCGATATACAGTAGCAGATCTAGTCCTCAGGGAGACAACCTACACGCTGATTTTATTAAGAGGATATGCACGCGACTCACGAGCAGTTAGGGCATCATTTTTTATGATGCCTGAATCCCCATTCAATCGTGCATAGGGATTTTTCTTACGAACCGGAACATGCAAAAATGCACGCATACAAAACGACGGTAGCGTCTATCACACTCTTGATGAGTGACACAGTTACGTTGTTTAAGTAGCCTAATTGTTTACTATTTTTGTTGTTGATAGCAACATCTCTAGGCCATCATAGTCTACATTTGCCTGTCATCTAGGCCCTATCAATCCCTTACAGGTAAAAAACTGCATTGTGTGACAAAACTGCAGGTTTTTCAATATTGTTGATGCCCAAAATAGCCCTATTGCATTGTGCAGTACAATGTAGGCCTGCGTTGTCAGTCAGGGTCAACTTTTGGTCTTTTGTTATTTGCACAGCTTTATCAGAGCAACTGTAGCCTAGCCTATGCCTATTGTAGGCCTATGTTATTGTTTACACTTTTTTGCACAGCTCTGTTAGAGCAGTCTGAAATGAATATAATTAAAACTGGCTGTGTTGTCATAATTGTTGTGTTGAGTGAATATATGAAGCGCCAGCTCTTTCTGTTTGAAATATCAATATCGTATCGATATCGTATATCGCCAATCAGCCCCAAAATATCGGGATATCAGTTTTGGTCCATATCGCCCAGCCCTATGTTGAAGAGTGAAGGTATTATTGATTGATCCCACGTGAGCTGTTGCTGGGTTGTGTGTCTTTATAGGGTGTGTGTGTTTGTGTGTGTGTGTGTGTGTGTGTGTGTGTGTGTGTGTGATAAGAGATATGACACTCAAAGATATCACAGACACAGAAGTAACTCACAATTACTCCTGGTCAACCTTTAGACCTGATTCAAGACACTTCAAATGTTGACTTACTTACTATATACTCAAACACACCTACACAACTACACACGCACACACACGCGCGCGCACGCGCACACGGACGCACGCACGCACGCACGCGCACACACACACACACACACACACGCGCGCTCTTGACTCCATAGATGTCTTACCATAGACAGAGAGGAGCGTCCAGCTGCCGTTGCGTGTCTCCTCGTTGGTCTGCTCCAGAGGAAGGATGCGACACTCGTACCGGCCCTGGTCCTCCAGGCGCAGTGTCTCAACGCTCAGAGCGCTGTCCCCCAGCAGGGACACTCGACCTGGGCAGAGGGGAGAGGGGAGAGGGGGGTCAGGGCATGGAGCAGACTTGCAAGAGCAGGACTTTAAAGAGACAGTCAGTCAGAAGGGGATTTAAACTTTCAGAAAGGTGATAGAGTTGAGTGAGACCAGGGGGCAGAGGGTAAAAGAGGAAGAAAGTGTAGGTTGCTGTTGGCATAGCCTTGAGATCTAGAAAGATTAAGGGTCTGGCCTAGCCTGGCGAGCCAGACCCACATTAAAATGTAGGGTCTGGGCACTCACCGTTCGCAGTGCTCAGTCCGAGGCCGGGATAATCAGTTGTCTTTCAAATTCCCTCTGCATAATGGGGCCTTAATAGGATATTTGTTTTCAAGTAGCAGGGAATTCAAGCCAAACCGTTGCAACTCTGCCATCAATCATTATGTTAAGCCCACCAAACGACTCTATACACGATTTCAAAGGCCTGATTAAGTGTCGATTCCTGGAGCTCACAAGCCAACGGAGAGTTGCTAGACTAGCCCTGGCAGCAAATGTAATTTGCTGCCGCTAGGGGCGCGTCTAGATTTCTAGGCTAGGTCTGGCCACGAATAATGTAATGGCTCAACTCAAGGGGCGGCACCAAGCGTGCATTTGAAAATCTCACAGCACGCAATTGGATAAGACTATACGACCAATGTTTACTGACTGATTCCGGACTTCGACGCAATTGAATAACACTACTAACAATACTGTCATCTGTTTAGCTAGCCTTTGGCCCGCCTATATCAGATACACCGATGTGATTGGCTTCCCGCGATACAAGTGGCAAAAGTAACGTGCATCATTACTCATTGGCAGAGTGTCTTACAGAGACAATTTAAATTGTGCTTTTGCAAGAACTCTGGATTTTACAGGGTACTGTTGGCAAGGAGTTGATTTGAATTTCAGAGAAATGGCACTGTTAGATGCCACATGCACCTGTGCTGATACACTGCCATAGGTATGCACACACACACACACACACACACACACACACACACACACACACACACACACACACACACACACACACACACACACACACACACACACACACACAAATACATTCATACTACCACACAGACACAAGCACAAATACACACAAGGAACACACAAATATATATAGTACACACACACACACACCAGGAAACACACAAGGACACTTGAGTTCTTTGACTCAGTAACTTGATCCTCCTGTTGCCAGGTGACTGACCCCTAGGGTGGTTGAGCTCATTGACTCCCCTCCTCCTTCTCTTTATATCCACCCTCTGCTCTCTTGTTCTCTCTCTCTCTCTCTCTCTCTCTCTTTCTCTCTCTCTCACACACACACAAATCCCTCTCTCTCCTTCTCTCTCACACACACACAAATCCCTCTCTATCTCGCTCACACAACTCTCACTCTCGTATTCCTCTATTTTTACTCCTCTTTTCCCATTCAGGCATTCACTCTCCTCTCTTCCCCTCTCTGCTGCAGTGAAATGAGTGCCTCAGAGACTGTCTGACTGTGTGTGTGTGTGTGTGTGTGTGTGTGTGTGTGTGTGTGTGTGTGTCTGCAACTGTGTGGACTATGGACTAAGCAAGCCAATTGCAAAAAAACGTGCAAAGTACTGCTCCATTTCTGCAGTAATAGGTAGTTTATCCATCTGGGAGCGACGCTGCCATGTTTACCCATAATCATGCAGTTCAGCATGAAATAGCACAATGCATTCTGTGTTTGATCAGACCTGCCTAGGTGTGTAACATACTTCCTTCAATGTTTGGATCTGTGAATCTTCCCCAGTGTTAAGGTCCAAATAAAAGCATTAAAAAGTGGGCGCGTTTGTGTGTGTGCGTGTTGGCCTGCAGCTGCAGAGCTGCTGTGTGTGTGTGTGTGTGTGTGTGTGTGTGTGTGTGTGTGTGTGTGGTCCCTAGAGGATGGGAGGGACAACACTCTGACAGAGGGCAGGCAGTGATAACAGGTGAGTTGCTGCCTCTCCCATCCTTTAATCTCTGAGTCACACACACACATTTCAAAAGCTGCGCAAACACACAAAGCCTTTTTTCTCTGTCACACAAAGGCATTCATTCAGTCACACACCCAGCATATCAAAGTTCTCCAAACATTTAGTTCTCTCTCTCTCTCTCTCTCTCTCTCTCTCTCTCTCTCTCTCTCTCTCTCGACACACACACACACACACACACACACACACACACACACACACACACACACACACACACACACACACCGAAAGCAGCTGCGGTTTGTCTGATGACGTGCTCGTTTCAGCATCAGAAACTCGAGACTGCACATTGTTGTTACCATGGCACCCAACACCAGTGGTTTGGATTTGAATGTAGTTGCTGTGGCAACAGGATGGATTTTAAATGTAGTGAAGAGAAGAGAAGAGATGGGGGGCATCTTACACTATCCTGTAGTCTTTCATGCACAGTCCACATCAGCAGGCTGTGTGAGTGGAAAGTGATACCCCATTCACAGTAATAGCATGTTTACATCAGTTATGTTGAAGAATCCATCAGATCTGGAAATCTGATGGATTCTTCGAAAAAGGAGGTGGAAGTAGCCTATAAGACTTCCATTCCATTTAGAGGCAAAAAGGCCTATTATAGTAGTGGCCCTATAGAAGAGTTGTTATAGCTATATTATATAGGTCACTGCACGGCTCTGACAATCACAATCTTTCACAGTCTTTAGGGAGATGCACTGACACCAATGCTTTTCTGTACGTGTCATGGAAACATGGAATGAATAAGGTTTATCTGACGTTTAACAAAAATGCAATTTTAATATCCAGAGTCCAATAAATACTCACGCTTTTCTTAATTTTATGAAGTGTACTTTTCATCAATTATATGATATTGAAGACTATCAAATATGTATTGAACAGTGGGATAGACCTAACTAATTCTCAGGTGATAAACACCTAGAGACATTGCAATATGGCGGAGTCACACTGGCAAATCATTGTCCAGCCAGTCAGTCATTCAAATGAAGTGGACAAGTCAGATGGATGGGGCATTCTGACTGGATCGCCACACCCACCTCTCCCTCTGACTAGCATGTGAGAGTTCAACCAGGTGAATCATTCTCAAGCACATATGTACTGTATGTGGCAACCATGCATACACTTGAGCACGCAGAGCAAGCACACACACACACACACACACACACACACACACACACACACAGTGGTGGTTCTTCGTTGCTGACACAGAAGGCAAGGGATTTAAATGGCAGAGTCCATTTACCCTTCACTTTACTCCACTCCAGTTTAATTATCAACAGGAGCTGAAAATTCAAACTAGATTCAAACTCTGCTGTCTGCATGATGGGAGTGGTTGGATGTGGAAATATGTCTGTGAGTGTGGCAAAGGCGTGTGTGTGTGTGTGCGTGAGTGTGTGTGTGAGTGTGTGTGTGTGTGTAAAGGGCCTCGTTGGGTATAGAGTTTCAGAGCTACTGAATGTAGTCTGTTGTGCTTCAGGGTGCTGTAATGGTTTGAAATTTGAATGATCACAGTCAGGTGGTTCTGAGATGGAGTGGGGAGATGGAGGAGAGGAGAGGAGGAGAGGAGGAGAGGAGAGGAGAGGGGAGGGAGAAGGAAACGAGGCAGAGACACAGATATACAGGTAGAACAGAGGTAGGAGGCAGGTAGATGTAATGAGAGATGGAGCGAGACAGGTAGACAGCGTTGGAGAGACGAGCAAGGGTCGACCACTAAGAACAGGTAGACACAGGTATAGAGTGATAAGACACAGATACACACAGGTAATCACAGGTAGAAATCCCAAGGTGGAAATGATAGAGACAGGTAAAGGCAGTCATTTAACCATATACCGACTTATGAAGATGAGTAATTAACACGAAAACGTTGCCTGGTGTCCCTTTAAGACAGGTAGACACAAGGTGGAAATGATAGAGACAGGTAGACAGGTAGACACAGGTGGAAATGATAGAGACAGGTAGACAGGTAGACACAGTTAAGACAGGTAGACACAGGTGGAGAGAGATCGAGACAAGTAGAAACAGGAAGAGACAGGTGGACAGGCTAAAGACAGTTAAAGACAAGTAGTGAGGATTTGAGACAGGTAAAGACAGGTAGAGACAAGTAGTGAGGATTTGAGACAGGTAAAGACAGGTAGAGACAAGTAGCGAGGATTTGAGACAGATAAAGACAGTTAAAGTCAAGTAGTGAGGATTTGAGACAGGTAGAGACAGGTAGAGACAGGTAGTGAGGATTTGAGACAGGTAAAGACAGGTAGAGACAGGTAGAGTAGAGACAGAGACAGGTAGAGAGGGATCGAGACAGGTAAAGACAGGTAGAGACAAGTAGTGAGGATCTGAGACAGGTAAAGACAGTTAAAGTCAAGTAGTGAGGATTTGAGACAGGTAGTGAGGATTTGAGACAGGTAAAGACAGGTAGAGAGAGGTAGAGTAGAGACAGAGACAGGTAGAGACAGGTAGAGTAGAGACAGGTAGAGACAAGTAGTGAGGGATCGAGACAGGTAAAGACAGGTGTGGAGTGGAACTCTTATTTACTGAATGTGTGAGGGAGACTCCAGTGTGTTACAGCTGACACTGAAGTGTGAGCACGGCCCGAGGAGATGAAATTCACACCATCACACAACGCACACACACAGCACACACACACACACACACACACACACACACACACCTCCCTAACACACCTGATGACGATGAGAACCGGGCAGTGAAGGCAGATTATATGCCTGCTAGGCTTTGTGTCCGTCCACGCTGGCGTGAATATAGATCTCTTTGTCACAGGAGCTGCTTGCTCTGGTCAGTCTCTTTCAAAAGGGATTGTTTTCCTTCCTCCATTGTCTTCCTCTGCCTTTGTTTTCTTTCTCATCTATAGGAAGGAATGCTCGAGCGAGTCCTCAGTGACATCACCGGCGTGGGAAAGCACTTTAAACACAGTGTCGTTTTTATTTTAGAACCAGAAGGGCCAGCATCAAAAAGATAATATCCATCGACTTCATTAACGTTCAAAATGTCGGGAATTAAGGAAGCTTTTAAAAGGGCATATTGCAGCCTTCAGGGGACAGAGCAAACTCCCTTACACTAACAGCCCAGAGTGCAGCGTAGCCCAGCAGGGAGGCCACTTCACTCCTGGTCTCCACTAATCAGATCCGTAGCTGCGCGGCTAACGCTAAAGCCCTCATTAAGCCTTATCGCCGTGAGCAGGCTCAGCCAAACCGCCGCAGGCTCACACAGAGGGCTCTGTGCTGCGTTGACTCAGAGGAATGATATGGAACTGACCACAACTGAATCCAGCTCTCTCTCTCTCTCTCTCCATCTCTGTCTCTCTTCC
Source organism: Alosa alosa (assembly GCF_017589495.1). Lineage (NCBI taxonomy): Eukaryota > Metazoa > Chordata > Actinopteri > Clupeiformes > Clupeidae > Alosa > Alosa alosa. The sequence goes on from NC_063200.1 coordinate 10,271,040, forward strand.
TCCCCCCCCCCCTCTCTCTCTCTCTCTCTCCCTCTGTTCCTATCACTACTCTATGTTTGTGGACATGACGTGTCTCTCCTGGCTGCCTTGCCAGGTGACATGGTCTCTGAAGCTTGGCTTTTAAAAGCTCCATTATGAGAGACCTTGTATTTATCCAATGCTGTCCTAACAGACATTTGAATATACTGGCCCAACAGACATTTGAACTCTCTCTCTCTCTCACACACTCTCTCTCTCTATCTCTCTCTCATTTGAACTCTCTCAGTGACGGAAATAGACAACATGAGTAGGCTATTCATGAGTTGGCTTCATACATGCACAAAAAAGCCCTTTGCATCCAGAGTTTGAGATATTTTTTTTTGTGTAAATTCCATACATAACATCACATTGTAATACACCAACCCTGAGTTCCACAGCAGTCTATCTGACTGCCCTGTATGCTTAATAAAAACATGCTGGGTTAATAAGGTAATATCCAGAGTGTTGAAAAGTGATGACAGAATCCTACCCGCTGCACCAAAAAAACGTTCCAGGCCCTCATGTAACAATGACAGAGATAGCATTCTACCTATGAAAAGTCAGGTCAGTGGACCTACTCTCAGAGAGAGCACACATATCTTTAAGAGCATTATAAAGTGATAAAGTGTGAGAGTCTAATTTGCCTCCCTGACACTCACGGTCTAGAGTCGCAGTCACACTCTAAGCCTCTGCAACGGTGTGCTCTGGCATCTGTCCTCACTACACTCTGACCTTCCCCCATCACGGGAACATTTTCAAACCAGACAGGCCTTCTCCCTGTCGCAGTGTCCTGATGAGGGTGTGCGTGTGTGGGTGTGTGTGTGTGCGTGCCTGCACATGTGTGTGTGTGTGTGAGCGAAAAAAGAGAGAGAGAGAGAGAGAGAGCATGTGAATGTGTGTGTGTGTGAGAGACAGAGAGAGAGAGGGGGAGAGAGTGTGTGTGTGTGTGTGTGGTGTGTGTATGGGTGACTGAGAGTGAAAGAGAGAGAGAGAGAGTGTGTGTGTGTGTGTGTCTGTCTGTGTCTGTGTGTGTGTGTGTGTGTGTGTGTGTGTGTGTGTGTGTGTGTGTGTGTGTGTCTTAAAGGACAGCAGCATTGAAGAGAGGTATTCCTAAACCCAGCCCTAGATCCGTCTCCCCACAGACAGCCATTGTACTTCTGTCCCTCAGCACACAATGGAGAAAGAAGCAGACCTACCCAACCTACACCCCCACCACACACAAAGCCCCCTTAACACACACACACACAGCCACACACAACCCCCCATGCACACACACACACACACACACACGCACGCAACTCCCCATGCACACACACACACACACACACACACACAGCACACAACCCCCCATGCACACACACACATACACCTCAGCTCACACTAGAGTTTACAAGTTCCAGTGTGTGTGGCCGAGGCAGTTTGGACAGGACAGGGGTTAAGATGTTTAGGTAGGTGCTGTTTGTCTTGAGTCAGGAGGGAAATCTAGGGTACCCCTAGATTTGAACTTGATCTCCTCTAGCATTAAGGGGGTACCACTACATCTGAACTGTCTCCTGAAACAGCAACTTCTAAAACAGGCAAAGCAGACTCCCAGTCCCACCTCCCAGTGTCTTTAGCTGAGAATAATGGAGTTCTCCATTAGCCATCATCCAGCCCTGATGAGTGATCAAATCAGATGAATGATCTCAACCAAGAGCTCTCTTACAGCAGGAATTTGGTATCATTGAGCCAGTTAAAGTCCTAGTGATCAGCACAGTCTCTTTAGGATCCTAGTGATCAGCGCAGTCTCTTTAGGATCCTAGTGATCAGCGCAGTCTCTTTAAGAATCAGAGGAACAAGAGTCTGTGATAGAGAGAAAGGAGGAAAGGGGACTGAGAGAGAGAGAGAGAGAGAGAGAGAGAGAGAGTGAGAGAGAGGGGGGAGGGGGGAGAAAAACTGTTTGTTTGATCCAGTGCTGCAGCGCACCTTTTCTTTAGGAATCAGTGTTAAAGAGAGAGAGAGAGAGATAGAGAGAGAGAGAGAGAGAGAGAGAGAAGGGAGGGATAGAGAGAGAGAGAGAGAGAGAGAAGGGAGGGATAGAGAAAGAGAGAGAGGAAGGGGAAGGAAGGAAACTCATTAGGCCCAAATTTAAATGGTGGGCAAAGTGCAAAGTCTCTTAACAAGCAAAGTACTGGTGCATGAACTATAGCTATCTTGTGGCATGAACTATAGCTATCTTGTGGCAGGAACTAACTATAGCTATCTTGTGGCAGGAACTATAGCTATCTTGTGGCAGGAACTATAGCTATTTTGTGGCATGTAATTGTGGCATACAATTGATGTAATTGTGGCATGAAATTGATTTAGCCTAGCTTTTAAATGAGCTCTTGTTAGTCTGAACACTCAAATTCGGGCAGTTATAGTGCTACACTCTGGGGGCATGATTTTAATGATGCCCCCAGAGTGTAGAGTAGAAAAATGGTCAGAGTTCCTCTTTAAGACTTTGTACTTTGCTCATCATCCAAATCAAATGAGGGCTCTTCCTGTCCTATAGGACCGAGCTCAGCTCATCATCCAAATCAAATGAGGGCTCTTCCTGTCCTATAGGGCCGAGCTCAGCTCATCATCCAAATCAAATGAGGGCTCTTCCTGTCCTATAGGACCGAGCTCAGCTCACCTTCGTAGTCGGGGTGGACTCGGGGGGCGTAGGCCCCGAACTTGATGAGGATGGGGATGTCGAAGTCCTCGCGTACCCACTCCACCACGTGCCTGGGGCTGGCAGTGCCCACATCCGCACCCGCTACGCTGCACCTGAGCACTGCCCCGCTGCCCTCTTTAGCACGCACCGACGGCTCGGCACCACGGGCTAGATGTAACAGAGCAAAACACACACACACACACAAACGTCAGTCATATGCAACATAGCTGGTGTGTAGCCTACAGAGAGACATTTACATGCATGATGTACTGTACAGTGAAGAAAGATAGAAACAAAACAAGTAGAAAGTGACAGAGACAGGACAAAACAGGAGGAGAGTGAGATAGACAGACACAGGACGGAACGGGAGGAGAGTGAGATAGATAGACAGACACAGGACGAAACAAGAGGAGAGTGAGATAGACAGACACAGGACAAAACGAGAGGAGAGTGAGATAGACAGACAGAGACAGAGAGCAACAGGCAGACAGATATCGACAGATGGATACAGTTGGACACATGCACAATTATCAAACAGTGTATAATGGAAATTAAAAAGACAGTGTGAGAGAGGTATACATTGACTCAGTGAATAGCCTGTGTATATATATATATGTGTGTGTGTGTGTGTGTGTGTGTGTGTGTGTGTGTGTGTGTGTGTATGTGTGAACACTCACCTAAGGGCCAGAGTGTGAATGCAGCCACAGTCAACAAGAGGAGATGGAGCCTCAGCTGTTCCATAGCTGTTACTCATAAGACCACACACATCTCCTCACCTGCACACAGGTAAACACACACCATTAAACATCAACACACAACACTTTAACTACAAAGAGCAGAGCAACTCGGGGTTAAGTGCCTTGCCAGGAATTGAACCCATTACTTTTCAGACTACTGCATGCTAGCCCAGCTCCTTAGCCACTACGCTACCATACTACTGCATGCTAGCCCGGCTCCTTAGCCACTACGCTACCATACTACTGCATGCTAGCCTGGCTCCTTAGCCACTACGCTACCACACTACTGCATGCTAGCCCAGCTCCTTAGTCACTACGCTACCACACTACTGCATGCTAGCCCGGCTCCTTAGCCACTACGCTACCACTGCCTCATCAAAAAAAAAAAAAAAACACAACATAACTGAAAACAACAGCTGAACACACACACAATGCATGAACAACTAATCTTTCCCCAAGACGGCGCTACCAGAGACACAGATCTGACCACCTTGTTTTCTCTAGCAAGCAGCAGAAGCATGTGTGTAAACCCCCCACTGGCTCCAAATGGTGCCCTGATCTCCAGCGAGACTTGGCCCTGCTCGGCTCCCTGCATGGGGCCTCAGAACGGCTCCTAAAGCTCAGCACGAGTGAGACTAAACGCACAGCCATCTGAGGCGACAGCTCCTCTCTGTGTAAACGAGTTTATTTACTCTGACAGGGGTTTGGAAAACTAGCGGAGCAGACGAGCAAAGCTCGATCTTCAGCTGTCTCTTGTCACGTTAAATGAGTTTGTTTTGTTCACCTAGACGGGGGAGTAGTGGAGGCAAGCAGAGCAAAGATCAGGACAGTCCTCTTCAACTGTCCCTGTTGTGCAAATGAGATCATTGAGACACACACACGCACACACACGTCAGAGAGATGGCAGTGAACGAGCGTCACAGGCTCACGGTGCGTCTCTAAGCTGCTTGAAGGGGTGAGGCGAACCTGCACGTGAGGTTTGGCTGGACCGTGCTGGGAGCAGGACACCCTCCAGCTTAAGGCAACCTAACAAGGGCTCATAACCTCTGCAGCAACCTAACAAGAGCTCATAATGTCTGCAGCAACCTTCTATGCTAAAACAATTAAAGTGGGTTCATAATGTCCCACATGACTAACCTACATTGATGATCTGCACTTATAGCAATCAATTCATTATTTCTAAAACATCCTTCTATGTGATTGAATAAATGCAGTATTGTTAATGTTAATACTTGTTAATGTTAACGAATAGTTGGATTAGACTGTAATCTAGGCTACAGCACGAGAAAAGCATATATAGTGGTATTGCATACAATGGAAAGCTGATCTCGTGCATGGGTAATCGAGGAGAGAGAGGAAGCTTAATCAGGCTTACACACACACACACACACACACACACTGGCATTCTTTTATGTGACAGAGCAGGAGGAGGCAGAGCAACGCCACACAACTGTCCTCGCCCGTCCAGCACTATATCACAATACTATAGTTTCTAAAGTATTGTACTTTATCACTACTAATAATACAGATACACCTGTATAGCACTTGTCATGCATGTAAAGCACTTGCCATACATATGTATAGCACTTTTCAGACCTTTCTACCTTGTGCTTTCATTTTTACCTGCACAACACATTTTAGGATCTGATGTCATTGCTGTGATCTTTGTACTCTTTCCCTTGTTTCCCTGTTGCCGTTTCTGAACCCATGAAACAGGTTATTGGACTTTACTGCCACACTCCCGCTGAAGGCCAGGAGTGTATTGGTGTGTATTGGTGTGTGTGTGTGTGTGTGTGTGTGTGTGTGTGTGTGTGTGTGTGTGTGTGCGCATGTGTCCAGTGTAACATGTGTGTCATGGGTAAATTTAACACACAGCTCATGGCTGTGTGAGCTCCTCAACTGCACACTGCTGGCATTAAGCGCGCTTCTCTGCAGACGGCGAAAGCCTCTTACCGCTCTGAGGTAATCACTGCAGCAGAGGAGACTAGTCTTACAGGCTGGCGGAAAAGTTCTAGGGAAGGCCACTGAGCGCATACACACACGCACGCACGCATGCATACACACACACACACACACACACACACACACATACAATGCTCACTTGTATACTTGAACACTAGACACAAGTTTGAGCTAACTCTGAAATCTGAGGAACATCGTCGTACGAAATCATGTCATGTCCCAACACAAACAAGATAAATAAGGCCAGACATCTCGTCTGTCAGATTTATGAGATGAGCGCTTTCAGGTCCAAAGTCTTCGGTGACATTCTCGTAAACAACAGCAGCTTCCTTGTTTGTTCTAAAGGCAGTCTTTGTACTTAGCCTAATTAATATGTCCGGTGATGCCCTGTCAAGAGAAGGCACACTATGTGATGGTAGGAAGGTGTGTCTCTGAAGTACATTTAGATTCATTAAATAACTTAGCAGACACTTTTATGAAACCTGACCCAGCATGGATATCAGTTTACATTAGTAGCCTATTAGTGCTGATTGGGAAGCGAACCCATGATCTTAATATCATTAGCCCCTTGCTCTAGCAGTTGATCTATTGTCTGAGCCACAGAAAAAGGAGGGGGGGTGGTGGATAGAGATATGGAGATAAAAGCCTAGGCGAAGAACACAGCATTGTGCCGTTAGTGTTTGGGGGAGATGTCTTGAAGGGGAACACATCATTGTGACGTTAGTGTTTGGGGGAGATGGTGTCGGAGGAGAACACAGCATTGTGCCGTTAGTGTTTGGGGAGATGGATTCTACGAGAACACAACATTGTGCCGTTAGTGTTTGGGGAGATGGACTCTAGTATTGTGTCGTTAGTGTTTGGGGAGATGGACTCTAGGAGAACACAACATTGTGATGTTAGTGTTTGGGGGAGATGGTCTTGGAGGAGAAGAACACACATCTCCTGGGGGGTTAGTGTGTTTGGGGAAGATTTGGAGCTGTGGCAGGGGACATAATGAGTAGTGGCTGGAGAGGAACAGAGCACCTCTGGGGAGATGGTCTGCTAGGATGACTCAGCACCTCTGGGTATTTGGGTGTGTGTTTGGTAGGAGGACGTTTCAGCACTTCTGGGTTTGTGTTTACAAGAGATGATGTAGTAGGAGAAAAACTCAATTCAACACCTCTGGGTGTTTGGATGAGTGTTTGAGGGATTTGGTTTAGTAGGAGGACAATTCAACACCTCTGGGTTTGTGTTTGTGAGAGACGGTCTAGTGGGAGAATAACTCAATCCCTCCGATTGTTTGGGGGAGATGGTCTGGTAGGAGGACATCTAAGCACTTCTGGGTGTGTGTTTTGGGGCAGATGAACACAATACCTCAGTGTGTGTCTGCCATGCATCTCTTGGGCAGTGTGTGTCTGTGGTGCATCTCTTGGGCAGTGTGTGTCTGTGGTGCACCTCTTGGATAGTGTGTGTCTGTGGTGCATCTCTTGGGCAGTGTGTGTCTGAGCTGCACCTCTTGGAGAGTGTGTGTCTGGGGGGATGGTCTGGTGCGAGAGCAACTCAGCCCTGCTGGGCTTTTGGGTGTGTGTTTAGAGAAGATGGTCTGGTATGAGGATGACTCAGCATGTCTGGGTCTGGTATTGGGGGAAATGGTCTGATAAGAGCATGACTCAGCACTTTTTGGTTTGTGTTTGAGGGAGATGGTCTAGTTAGGAGATCAAAATTGGATCTGAAGAAGGCATCGTGACCGAGACATTATTAAATGAAATACCATTCCAGCCAGAGTGTGCAACAATTTCTTCTCATTTTTGTTTATCACCAGAGATCAGCAGCACATAATTAATAGTATTCTGGTGTGTGTGTGTTGTGTGTGTGTGTTACTCTGTCTATATTAGTTAGAAGATTGTTTGGGGGAGATGGTCTGTAGGAGGACATCCAAGCACTTCTGGGTGTGTGTTTTGGGGCAGATGAACACAATACCCCAGTGTGTGTCTGCCATGCATCTCTTGGGCAGTGTGTGTCTGTGGTGCATCTCTTTGGGCAGTGTGTGTCTGTGGTGCACCTCCTTGGATAGTGTGTGTCTGTGGTGCATCTCTTGGGCAGTGTGTGTCTGAGCTGCACCTCTTGGAGAGTGTGTGTCTGGGGGATGGTCTGGTGAGAGCAACTCAGCCCTGCTGGGCTTTTGGGTGTGTGTTTAGAGAAGATGGTCTGGTATGAGGATGACTCAGCATGTCTGGGTCTGGTATTGGGGGAAATGGTCTGATAAGAGCATGACTCAGCACTTTTTGGTTTGTGTTTGAGGGAGATGGTCTAGTTAGGAGATCAAAATTGGATCTGAAGAAGGCATCGTGACCGAGACATTATTAAATGAAATACCATTCCAGCCAGAGTGTGCAACAATTTCTTCTCATTTTTGTTTATCACCAGAGATCAGCAGCACATAATTAATAGTATTCTGGTGTGTGTGTGTTGTGTGTGTGTGTGTTACTCTGTCTATATTAGTTAGAAGAGGAACACACAACACCTCTCGGACAGTGTCTGGGGTGAAGGTCTGGTAGGACCTAGACTCAGCCCCTCTAGGTATTTGGATGCTTAAACTTACAATTATTCATCTGGCTGACACATTTATCTTAAACTTACACTTATTCATCTGGCTGACACATTTATCTTAAACTTACACTTATTCATCTGACTGAAACATTTATCCAAAACGAATTACATGTCAATTACAATAAGGGCCAGTCTCTCCTAAACAGCTTAGTGTTAAACAGCGCCAAACGGGAATTTTGGGGAGATGGTCTGGATTTGTAGGCGTTTGGGTGTGAGTTTAGGGGAGATGGCCTGGATTTCTAGGCGTTTGTGTGTGAGTTTAGGGGAGATGTTCAGGAGCTCTAGGCGTTTGGTGTGAGTTTAGGGGAGATGTTCAGGAGCTCTAGGCGTTTGGGTGTGAGTTTAGGGGAGATGTTCAGGAGCTCTAGGCGTTTGGTGTGAGTCTAGGGGAGATTGGAGCTGAGGCAGGGAAACCGAGGCCCAGCGATGAGGTAATGGCTTTATGAGCATGCCCAGTGTAACTAATAATAAAGGGCGCTACCCTTTACACAGGGTCATAAAACCGTAAACTACTCAAACAATAAAACCATAAAACACAGTAAAAAGGCCGGAGAAGAGAGGGATGGAGAGATGAAAAGAAGAGAGAGATGAAGAGATAAAGAGAAGGAGGAGGAGATGCAGAGTGATAGACACTGACGGTAAAGAAGAGAGATTTAAAAGAGAGAGAACAAGTGAGAAAGAGAGATGAAATGAGAGAGAGAGAGAGAATACACAAAGTAGCATCACACACACACACACTCTCTCTCTCCACAAACAGACTAGAGTGCTCTCTCCATAGTAACCTCCTCACAAGCTTTTTCCCCTGGTGCTCTCAATCTAACGCAACACCACACAGCACAGCACAACGATGACCCATCTCCACCTGAACAAACACAACACGCCTTTAACACGGCCACACACACACACACACACAAACACACACGCGCGTGTACGCTCACACACACACACACACGCTCACACACACATGCTCATACACACACACAAAACTAAAGTTGAAGGTTGAAGGTAAATTCAACACTCCACAGTGGAGTCCTCAAACTGAACAACACACACGTACAAACACAAACATACACACACTCACACACATATGCATGTGTGTTCACATACACAAACACACACACAAATACACATGTGCACACCCGCGCACACACACACACACACACACTTCTGAGTAATCAAACTCAGGTGGCACATCTTAAGCAAGCAAATAATGACCAGGCAGATTGCACGCATGGCACCCATGAGCTCCCCTGAGTCCTGCCAACACATGAGCGCACCCTGGAGCAAATCCAAACCAAACACGGCCCAGATGCGGGCCAGGCGAGGCTCAGATATGGGCCAGGCGAGGGTGAGGTCTGTTCCTGCATTATCTGTGCAGGGCGGCGGAGAGGCTGTCATCATCCTCAGAGCTGATGAGAGGATGAGTCTGTTAATCACAGAAATGGACGCAGGGATCGGACGGGCAGCAGGCGCTAACCTACATGGCTGTAATACAGCATGAATACACACACACACAGTGCAGATGCTAACCTATATACCCAGGCTGTAATACAGCATGGATACACACACACACACAAGCATACCTACAGTACACACACACACACACACACACACAGTGCAGACGCTAACCTATATACCCAGGCTGTAATGTCTGTACCTATATACCCAGGCTGTAATGTCTGTACCTATATACCCATGCTGTAATGTCTGTACCTATATACACACACACACACACACACACACACATTCTAACATGCACGCACACACAATCACAGATACATTCACATACATTCACACATTCTAATAGAGACACAGACACACATACGCATGCGCACACACGCACACACAGACGCATACGCACACACAGACGCATGCGCACACAGACGCATTCGCACACACAGATGCATGCGCACACACACACGCACACACACGCACAAACACACACACAAACCACACACACATATACACACACACACACACACGCAAGCATGCACGCACGCACAAACACACATACACACGCGCGCACACACACCAGAGCTGTCTGCAGATGTGTGTTTCCTGAAACTGGTCCCATCCCCTCTCATTGTGCTGGGACGAGGGGCGGGAACGTTACGCCCCTGCTCTTGGGTAAGTAAGTACAACTCCCACGCTTTGGGGCAGGTAGTTCTGCTGGGTAATTAAAGTTCCCATGATTTAGAGTAGGTAGTGTTGCTAAGTTGAGTTACCATGATCTAGAGTATAGGTAGTGTTGCTAAGTTGAGTTCCAATGATTTAGAGTAGTGTTGCTAAGTTGAGTTCCCATGATTTAGAGTAGTGTTGCTAAGTTGAGTTCCCATAAGTTGAGTTCCCATGATTTAGAGTAGGTAGTGTTGCTAAGTTGAGTTCCCATGATTTAGAGTAGGTAGTGTTGCTAAGTTGATTTCCCATGATTTAGGGCAAGCAAATTTGCTGTGTAAGTAGAGATCCTTTGCCCATAGGGCAGGTAGTTCTGTTGGGTAAGTAAAGTTCCCATGGCTATAATTCTGCTGAGTAAGATGGTTCCTATGGCAATAGGGCTGGTAGTTCTGCTGGGTAAGAGGGTTCCTATAGCTATAGGGCTAGTAGTTCTGCTTGCTAAGAGAATTCCTATGGCTATAATTCTGCTGGGTAAGAGAGTTCATATAGCTACAGGGCAGGTACATGTAGTTCTGCTTGCTAAGAGAGTTCCTATAGCTATAGGGCTAGTAGTTCTGCTTGCTAAGAGAGTTCCTAGCTACAGGGCAGGTAGTTCTGCTGAGTAAGTAAAGTTCCCATGGCTATAATTCTGCTGGGTAAGAGAGTTCCTATAGCAATAGGGCAGATAGTTCTGCTGGTTAAGTACAGCGCCATGCTGCGTGGGGTAGGAAGGTGATTCTGGCAAAGGTTTGAGATAATGTCAGCCTCATTTCAAGCCACCCTGTTTCCCATTTGCAGTGCCAGGACTGTGTGTGGAGAGATTTTGTGGAGTATAGAGTTTATTATTTCAGTGCATACACACAGAATGGACAGCTAAAGGCCTGTGAAGAGCAACTGAGCACCAGTGCTGACCAGAGGTGTTTGGAATAAGAGGCGTGTAGAGTAGACTCAACTTTAAACTGCGCTCCCAGGCTGTGGGCTAGATCAGATAGGAAGAGGTCCGGTATACGGGATAATAGCATGGTGCTGAGCAAGTAATGAACAATAATGATGACATGGAAGTGACCTGTAGAATAATTAGAGTTCAGTAATAACAACATGGATGGGACCTGTAGAATAATTAGAGTCCAGTAATGACGACAAGGATGTGAGAGGAAGTGCTCTCTAATTAGGGGCCTAATGAAGCCACCGCCAGCCAGGTGAGGCCCCAGCAGGCCCAGACACGTCCATCAGGAGTCAGGGCTCCCGTCATCAGGAGCAATATGGCACTGCTCTGCACTGAGCTCACACACTCAGCTTCAGAGGGAGTCAAACTTAACTAACAAATACAGTACATAGCTACAGTGAGATGTAGAGAGAGAGAGTGTGTGTGTATGTGTGTGTACGTGTGTGTCTGTAAGTGTGTGTGCGCGAGTGTGTCTGTGAATGTGTGTGCATGTGTGTGTGTGTGTGTGTTTATCCATGTGTGGATGTCGGGTATGGATGATGTTTCTCTTTTGTTAATCAGGGATCATCCTGCTTGGTGCAATGGAAAGAGGAAATGGAAGCAGACCCTCCTAAGTACCCAACCCAATCCATGTACACACACACACACACACCTAAATTTATCATGGGCCTCTAACCTTGCACAGGAACCAGAGTAGACAAACAAGTCCTGTAAAGGATCTCATCATGCTCTAATGGTGCTATTGGGATGCCATTGATAAGTGAGCAGTTCACAGTTGAAAAAAAAACATCAAGAGATTTTGTGCATTACGATTAGCAGGGAATGGAACCTGTCCAGGGTACGGAATTTTAGGCAGGAGAGTGGAGAAGTCGAGCCCGATCCCCCTAAAAGCTGCCGGCAGGACCCATGAGTAGCCTTTAAGCAGCTTTTGGACAGTGCCGCACTCTGGCCTAATCTGAACAGGGCTTATCAGAGCGGGTTTGTAAAAGACAGGACCTGGAGAAGCCACAGAACCAACACCACAGACCCCCCAGTGCCCTGAGCTAGCAGTATTACTGACCCTCCATGGCAACACTTTCACATTACATACACCTACTACTATTAACTCTACACACACACACACACACCCACAGTTCAATCAAGTAGTCAAAATAAAAACATAGCCTAATACACATCTCAATTAAATATCAATATAAACGCAATATAAATTTCAATTCAGACATAAATGTCCACTGTGTAGTTTTCTTGAACGGAAATGAAAAGAAGCCAAAAGCTGCATCTGTATGTTGGAAAACGCCAAACGGTGAGGACCACGTGCCCTTTCCGCCAGTGGGTCACAGAAGCTGCTTCGCTTGGTGAGACAAGGCAGTGACCCCGGGGGCAGTGAACCAACAGGCTAAGCAAACACTGCCCCTACACCATGTATACTCAGGCAGCCCCACAGGCGAGGTTAAAGTAACACGGGAAATAAGCAGTCCATTTGTGTTTGTTCAACCCGTTTTGCTTTAGTCAGTCACGTCCAGATTGTAGAGATGGGTTCAGAAGAAACATCATGCAACATTAACACCAACATGCGTTGCCATCGCGCCGGCGAACCTATATCCAAACCACTACTTTGTTTACTTTGTCAGGTCTTGGGGGGTAAACGACCATAATACAATTAACTATGCCTACGCAGTCATTCTCTCCATCTTCTCTCGTACTACAAAACAAACTAAAATCAGCACTAGGCTATGCAAAGTTTCCAGTAAATTCGTTATTTTTGTCCCGTTCAAATAGCCGCTCCGGTCGGAAGAGACGGACATCAACTTATTGGACTGAAAATGTAGCAGGTGCTTAGCCTCACAAAATCGTTTTCAATAATTAGAATGCAATCAATAATATGTTGACTCAACTCAACAACAATTACAACAGACAAATAGATGTTTATTTATCAAACATACCGCCTGTAAATCGGCCGGGTCAGTTTCTTCTCTACGTCGTGGTGTCGATTCTGGACTTTATTGATTGATCCAAGATCCAAGCGGAAATGTTTCCAAAGTTTCCAATAAGAAATTACATCCACGAAAGTCTCACTCCGGTCGGAGCCTATAGAAGACAGGAAAATCCAAATAGTCTCTTGACATGTTAAGCCTTGATGTAATGTGTATTCCAAAACTAGTGAAGGGGACTTGTAATGCTTGAAAGAAGCCCCAGTCCGCAGCCCTTAGTTTTCGCTACGAGCTTCTCACTTCACTTCTCTAGGACCGGACTCACTCATTCGACCGGAGCTCACATACAAACCTTCTGTTGCTTCCTCCTACCCCCACTCGTGTGTGTGTGTGTGTGCGTGTGTGTGTCGCGCGCTCGCGGACGACTCTTGATGCAGCCTCAAGTTACAAAGTTTTGCATTATGTTATGATACACAGGCTAATCATCTATTTAAGTATGGCTTGTTCAATCGTTTTAACTGCGTGTTTTTGGTAGGTTCATTTGCTGTCTATGAAAACATTTTCAAATATAATTTGAAGTCTTTCCGAAAAACATATTTTAATACAGCCTAATATAACCAAACAAAACATGATCATAATCCTGATAGGAAGAGGGTTAACTGATACAGGCAGACCGATTTACCTGATTATATGGAAAATTAGATCAATGAAAATTGAGTCATTAGAACATTACCTGAGTCACGTGCCATCCGGATTGTTGGAATATGTTTGCGGCGATGCGTTGTTTTGGAATCCTTTGGATTCTTTATTACAGGTGCCCAGCGCGCCCTCTGTACTTTACCCTGGATTTTGCCTGTTTATCCGCCGATCCTGTTTAAAGTATCCGTGGGATTAAGAGTCCATGGCAAACTATCAACTAAATTAATGATAATAATATCAGATAATCTCGAGATTAAGGTCTCATATCACACTCAGGTCGAGTGGAATTTTTCGGGTCAGTAAGTCCCATGATGTAAAAGTAAAACAATAATGCTATTGGCCAACAACTGATGTTACACTGAGCCAGGTATGTCTGTGTGTAATCCTTGCGCTCTAGTGAGTACCGGTGTTTAGTTTACAGATTGTACCTTTCTATTGGGTATAATGATAATGGATTATAGCTTCACATCTATTTTAAAATAAATAGCTAGCAGTCCCCCATTCATTCTACACGAGAACTGAAACAACTCCCCATTATCCCACACGAGGGCGCACTTGTGTTACAGACAGCAGAGCCGTATATCTATCCATAGTGCTCTGACAGACAGCAACAACACTATCATTCATTGCCAACCTTTCTTCTGTCACTTTGTAATAGTTCACTGAGAGGATTTGGCAAAGAGTATTAATTATATACTATGAGAGCAAAACTGAAATGCAACTTCAGGGAAAGACAACTATGGTCTGAACATATGTTTCAGCAACACACAAGTGAAAAACCTGCACTCACCATTAAAATATTTATTCAATGACAATTATAAATACATTTGTAGGTCAAGCCATAATACTAGACACTGCAGGATTTTTAAAAAAAAAAAAACATGCTATAATATTGAAAATGATCCTTGATTATGAAGAGCCCTTTTCCTCTACAACTAGCATCTTTGGAGAGAGGACAGCAGAACATATTAACACAGAATGGCTTTTGCATGTCCTATGTATACGCAGCTTATAATAAATACTCCATTTCTGGCATGTATAACACAGTCACTTCCAACTCCAAAAAATACAGCATATGCATGTGCAGTGCAATTAAGCCACTTGGTGTTTCCGTTTCCTCCGTCAGAAGAAACGTGCGGTAAACAACATACAGAGAAGCGACCCATGCAAGGTCCTGGAGGCAGCTGCGGCCCGAGGATGTGTGTGTGTGTGTGTGTGTGTGTGTGTGTGTGTGTGTGTGTGTGTGTGTGTGTGTGTGTGTGTGTGTGTGTGTGTGTGTTTGGAGGGGTCAAAGACCTGAACCCCTCACCCCCAAACCTCCAGTAACTCTGGTGCTCAGGGGAGGGGGGGTGTTGGGGTTGACCACAGAAGGCCCGGCTCAGTCATCAAAATCTGGGATGTCGTCATACGAGTAGCCTCTGTAGCCTTTGGACGCGTAGTAGGCAATTCGCAGGTGGTAGAACCCAGGGAGGAAGACCAGCACTCCGATGATCAGCACAGGGATTGTTCTGTTGGGGTCCTGGGACAGCCGCAGCAGGTGGGGACAGGGGCACAAGAGAACACAAGAGATTCAGGCACAAAAGTGTAATAATAACACATCATCATAACAAACTTACACATTTTAATAATGATGAGAGGACAGTAGATTGCACTGCAGAATACACACACACACACACACACACAAACCACACTATGGAGACACTTTGTAAACATGTTAGCAACACTAGCATCTTCTCTAACACTAGCAATGTAATGGGTCTACAGGTATGTCATGCAGCTCTGTTTATGATGTGGTATGCTGTATATGCTGTGGGCACACTCTGATTACGCTCACACATGTAAGAGAACAGAAGAGCTTAAATCTGGAACCCATATGGCTCAGATCCGGCCTGGATAAGGGCTTTATCTGTCCAGAGCTCATCTCTGTGATGGCTCTGTGGTGTGTTGATCTGTTCTGTCATGTGGAGGTTCTGACCTGTGGTATAAAGAGTCTGTTCTATGGTCTGGAGGTTCTGTTCTATAGTGCTAAGGTTCTATTCTATATGAAGGCTCTGTTCTATGGTGTGAAGGTTCTGTTCTATGGTGTAACAGTTCTGTTCTATGGTGTGAAGGCTCTGCTCTATATGAAGGTTCTGTTCTACGGTGTGAAGATTCTGTTCTATGGTGTGAAGGTTCTGTTCTACGGCGTGAAGGTTGTGTTCTATAGTGTGAAGGCTCTGTTCTATGGTGTGACAGCTCTGTTCTATGGTGTGAGGGTTCTGTTCTAGAAGGCTCAGTTCTATGGTGTGAACTGTGAAGGCTCAGTTCTATGGTGTGAGGGGCTCTGTCCTGTGGTATGTTGCTCTGCTCTGCCCTGCAGTGAGTTTCAGAGTGTGTTACTGTTCTGTTCTATGATGTGAAGGCTCTGTCCTTCGGTGTGTTGCCAGGCTGTGGGGTGAATGCTCTATTTGTTTACTCACCGACACGTGTATATAGCCAGAGAGAAGCAGCCCGCCGATGATTATTAATAACGACCCAATGAGGAACAGGAAGGTCGCCAGGGCAATCGCTTTATAGGGAACTTTGGGTGGTCCTCTCTTGAACTAGTGAAAGAAGAAACAGACACTGGAAGTTGCTATAGCATGTAGAGGTTAGGAGTTTAGGACTGTCAAAGTCTTGGAGCGTTAAAGGCTATGGTACCAGCTGCTGCTGTTGAATTTGTCTTTGGTAAAACTATCCTACTTACAACACACACACACACACACACACACACACACATCACATCACTAGGAATACTAATGACAACAATAACTCACACATAGCCATACCTAAAATGTGTATTAAATGTGTATTACTAAAACTTATGCAGTGACTTCTGCATATTACACATATTAGGTAGGGCTAAGTCCTTATACTTGTTTTACCCACAGGACTTGACAAACTCACCTGAAGATCAATGTAGCCCTCATCGCTGTCAGCCAAACGCGAATATTTCACTTTGTTGTTTGGCATTCCTCCACCTCCAGATACATTCCTGGTAGGCATCATAACCAGTCTTTAGAGAGAGAGAGAGAGAGAGACTGTGGACTGACTGGCACCCATGCAAAAACAAGGCGCCATTCATTCGTGCCATAATAATTTCATTACATTAAGCAGTAATGAGCTACCTGTGCGTACGCAGCTGAAACACAACAGTAGCATGAAAAGCGCTGAAAGGTTTAGGTCAACATGCTAAATTAGCTCAAGCTCAATGAACTAGCGAAATAGCTGTATCAGCAACAACAGGGGGGTTAAGCAGCTAACTAACTAAGCTAATAATCTCAACCTCTTTGGATCTGCAAGAACACGCATCTCTAGCTAGCGCTCTTTACAACCAGATATTCACAGACAAACACTGAAATAGCATGCCACGTATTTCCAAGTGTGCATTGCTTTGTACTGCAAGTTGGCTAAACTGTCAAGCCAGTGATATTGTTTTGCAGTTAGTAAATCAGACTCACCTGTAAATTCACTTAGGCTAAGTGTAGCCTAAATAAGCTAAGATACGTATATGGCAACGAGTATTAAATGTTAGACGCATTCAAAAACTCCCCTTTTAACTGATTCAGTCATGTAAACTGACGCAATACAGAATGTGAGAAAATAACTTTTTCCCCTCAGTTATCAGTTATGCTCCATTACTGTTTTGCTTCCTGACTGTTGTCCTGGTTGGCTGCGCGCGCAGGTAGAGGAGGAGTGGTTCGGGAGCCATGTTGTTGAGGGAATGACCTCAAAGCAATGCCACAAACACTTCCACGATCCAACACTAACAACGTGTCTGATTTAATTATGCACATTTTGACGCAATTGCTGTAATTACAAAGTTCCTTAAAAGTTTATGTTGACAGATAACAATTAAAAGTCCATTGTCTCAAGTTCAACAACTTGTAGGCTACATTGCCACCATTAGGCCTAGGCCTAATTATCGTCCATCACTATACCTTCTTGAAGCCTCATTTCATTGTGGTGACATTAAACTGTAATACAAATTCAAAACAATTTAATTTGATGAAACGCTTGCGCTCTTGAAACATAGGCCTATTCCAAATCCACAGAGTCAGAGAGAGAGAGAGAGAGAGCGCTCATTATCTATTAGCCAAACACTTGATCCCATTTGGATTACAAAGACAGCAGTCAACAGCCAAGACTTACCATTATAGCTGATTCTATCTCATGCACCATTGAATAGTACCAACTGGCACACAGACAATACATGCATATGAAAACTAATAGCGCTGCACACTGTGTGTGTGTGTGTGTGTGTGTGTGTGTGTGTGTGAGTGTTAGAGAGAGAGAGAGAGAGAGAATTAAATATGGGACATGTGACATTTAGTTGAAGATTATTCTGCTCGATATGATGGTTATTGCTGCTGACATAAAAACTATCGTTACTGTAATGATCATGTCACCATGGCTGCCATCATAAGCTGGAATTGGTGGTGTGGCAATTTGATCTCAAATCAGGCAACGCACAACAAACAGTGTGCAGCAGCATAGCCTGTATAGTAGTAGGCTTGCTATGATGCTTCCTCTCAGTGCTATCATTACAACGTTTACCATTTTCAATGATTTCTTTAATACTAGGAGAGAATTGGGATATGTGTGGAAACAATATGAACACACTATCAAGCTCACGTGTGTGTGTCTGTGTGTGAGTGTGTGTGTACCTGTGCATGTGTGTGTGTTTGAGGCATATTGTATGTCTTTAAATTCAGTGTGTGTGAGTACTGTACATGTGCATGTGTGTGATGTGTGTGCGTCTGTGTGTTTGTGTGTGTGTGTACGTGTGCATGTGTTTGTGTTTGAGGCATATTGTATGTCTTTAAATTCACAGATCCACAGCCCAAGTTCTGGCTACTGAAAATGGGAATTATTGAGTGACCTCGCTGTGTCGCTGGCATGCTGTCCTCTCCAGTTCTGAAATGATGGAAAAGCAGCTCAGCTTCACTCTCCCACAACAAAGACCCTGTGTCCAAAGCCTGATTCAATTCCTGTCATATGCTCTCCTTATCTGTATTTTTATCCAGTCTTAAAATATACAATTCTTAACTCTCGTGTCTGACCTTGTGGAATACATGTGTGTGTGTGTGTGTGTGTATGTGTATATGTGTGCATGTGTGTATGTTGGGCAGCCGTGGCCTATACACTTCGGACCTGTAACCGGAGGGTTGCCGGTTCGAACCCCGACCAGTAGGCTGAAGTATATAGTATAAATATATATACTCTTTTGAACCCCTGAGGGAAATTTGGTCTCTGCATTCATCCCAATCCGTGAATTAGTGAAACACACTGCACACTACACACAGTGAGGTGAAGCACACACTAATCCCGGCGAAGTGAGCTGTCTGCAACAACAGCGGCGCTCGGGGAGCAGTGAGGGGTTAGGTGCCTTGCTCAAGGGCACTTCAGCCATGGCCTACTAGTCGGGGTTCGAACCGGCAACCCTCCGGTTACAAGTCCGAAGCGTTAACCAGTAGGCCACGGCTGCCCCACCCTTGAGCAAGGCACAAGTGCCCTTGAGCAAGGCACCTAACCCCTCACTGCTCCCCGAGCGCCGCTGTTGATGCAGGCAGCTCACTGCGCCGGGATTAGTGTGTGCTTCACATCACTGTGTGTACACTGTGTGCTGTGTGTGTTTCAAATTTCCCTCATGGGCTCAAGAGTATATATACTTATACTTATACTTATGTATATGTATGTACTGTATGTGCATGTGTGTGTGTGTATGTGCATGTGTGTTCTTCTAGCCTGGCCTCGGCCTGCCTACGTACTTCCGCTCGATTTCTTTTCCCTACAGTACTCTGCGAAGTCAGAGAGTCTGGTTTCCAGGCTAGTGTTCTTCCTCCACGGGTATAATGTAAAGCTGATAGAGCAGTCTGAGCACTGTGGACCAGGGCGGCAGGTATTACTGTGATTGCTTCAGACTGGACTTGTTCCCACAGCACAGCATCTAGGGCTTCCTGGAAATACCAATTCATTTCTGCTGGGCATAGACCCAAATGTCAATGCATATGAATGCTTGTGTGATAAGTAAGATGCGAGTTGTCTTCAACCTTTACAGAAAATGAAAACACATAATCAATTAATCCATTTTACTCTATGCAATATGGTGGTTTATACACCCACTTCCAGCTAAATAAATGTCTTACTCAAAAGTCACATTCAAAAATGGAGTGTAGTTAGTGTTATATGCTGTACAGTAGGTGTGCCTGTATTGTGTGTGTATGTGTGTGTGTGAGCGTGCATGTGTGTGTGAGTATGTGTGTGTCTGTGGGTGTGTGCTGGGTGTCCCTCACATAGAGTGGGTGTATGTTGCAACCTGTATAAGCAACCTGTCAAGGATGCTAAACAATGATGATGCAGCCATGCGTGAGCTTGCCCGAGCCTCACTTCTGCTACATCTGAGGAAACACAAGGTCCCTCTATCTACATCAGATGACGCCAGCTTCCTCGGGTTCAGAAGAAAAGCCAATGGAAAATTGGACACCAACACAGGCTTCGGCGTGCGCTCGGACTGGCTGGACCTGAATGACCTATGCAACCGTGCAAATGTCCAACTGCGCTGGAGGGACACATTAGGACAGTCAGTGGAAATCAACAATAACATCATCACGGATCCAACCATCACGGCAGAGGCAACCATCACAACTGGTGACAACATTCAACTTCTCGACGCGCAAAACACCAGAAGGGCAATAATCAATCACTTCCACTCGCGCATGATACAGTACACTGGACAGGCCTACGCCTACAAGGACAACTGGCCTGCCTGCCCTGTGCCGACCATAACGTATCACACACAGTTCTGAAAAACACAGCCCTACAAGATAACATCCACAGATTTACAATAAAAGCTCGTCTTCAGGTACTACCAACAAAGTCCAACTTAGCAACATGGTTTCCATCTGCACATGAGCCGTTTTGTCTGCAACATCACACCCGGCAAAGGGAGACGATCACGCACATCCTTAATGGCTGCGCTGCATACAAAGGACTACATCGCGCGCCACGACCGTATCGTTGCACTGTCAGTGAAGGAGCTCCGCGACAATGCCACCTTTACTGCAATTCATCACAACGAAAAGATCAAGACAGACTGGTTCTCCCCCCCACACGAACAGTGCGCTACATTGGAAACTGCCATAAATAACTTACCAAATACACCTGACATAGTTGTAATTAATGAACACACCAAAGCCGTTACAAAAATAGAAATTGGTTGCTCTTTCGATGCTTACATGGACACCTGCTATGCTTCAAAACTGTTAAAATATCAACCATGGTACAATGTTTTCAATAACTCTGGCTACTTCTGTAAAATCATTGCCATCATTTTTGGTAGTTTAGGCCATGTGCACAAGATGTGTGTAAGAGGCCTGCAGATCTGCGGACTACATAAGAACTAGGCCAAGAAACTGACAAGATATTGCTCTGTATCAGCAGTAATTAGTAGCCTCTACATATGGAGGCGCAGGTGCCACCTTTACCCCTAATGTGCATAATGGACTATGGACTATATTGGCTGCTGTTGTACACCTTTCTATCACATTTGGATTATGCCATGATATATGCTTATCTTCTAATCCAAATAAAGAATTTAAATGTGTGTGTGTGTTTATATGTGTGCAAAGACCAGTTTGATTTCTGCCCTTCAGCAGCTGTTGGTCAGGCTTAGCGACAGCTTTGCTAAACAGGTCAGGTGTTAGAGACAGCTCATGGCCAGCCCAGGACATACTGGATTGCCAAAGTGTCACAATAAAAGACTGACGTCACCCAGAGCAGGGCTGTCTTTAGTCTGGACCTTCCTGCCATATCAATGATAGTGGACAGTGGACAGGATATCATCACAGTAAAAAACTGACCTCACACAGAGCAGGTGCTGTCTTCAGTCTGGACCAAAAGGATGAGACAGTACGAGATATGATACCGCTGTACCCAACGGGGCAGTTTCCTGTACATGGATCACTGTAAGCATATGGTGGCGGGTACCTACAGATCACTGTAAGCGTATGGGGGCAGTTACCTACACATGGATCACTGTAAGCATATGGGGGCAGTTACCTACATATGGATCACTGTAAGCATATGGGGGCAGTTACATGGATCACTGTAAGCATATGGGGGCAGTTTCCTGTACATGGATCACTGTAAGCATATGGGGGCAGTTACCTACGGATCATTGTAAGCATATGGGGGCGGTTACATGGATCACTGTAAGCATATGGGAGCAGTTACAGTACATGGATCACTGTAAGCATATGGGGGCAGTTACAGTACATGGATCACTAAGCATATGGGGGCAGTTACATTGATCACTGTAAGCATATGGGGGCGGTTACCTACGGATCACTGTAAGCATAGTTTACAAAAGCACAGCTTTCTGTGCGCAGTATATTGATTTTTTAATTGTAGAATATATTTGTAATGGTAAAATATATTCAACTGTAGGATGATTTGTAGCTGTAAAACCTATCCGTACCCGTAGATTTGTAAGTGTAGGGCATATTTGTAATATTGACAATTACTTGTACAGATCATTTTTACAGTTACAAATAATTTCTACAGTTTTAAAACGTGATACACACATTATAGACACAGTTATTATAGATATGCACATAGTCAGAGAAATGTATATGAGAAATTATATGAGAAATTATAGGTTACTTCACATTACTCTGTGGTCTCACCACAGTTGCTCTTGATATGTGATAGTAGGGGTTTTCCAACTTTCTGTATACATTTTTCATTTCCATCCAACCCCGCAAATAGCCAAATAACCATTCTAAGATGCTATCAGATATTCAAATATCAAGACATCACAGACCCTCTGTGCCAAAACATTGGCTAGTGGGTTAATATGAAATGAAACCATATTGCATGCTGGAGGTAGTAACAACAGATCATAAGTATTACAGCCTTAGAAGTATTAAGTACTAGAATATTAAGTAGTAGAATATTAAGATCTTATACAGTCATGGTTATTGCTGTCCTAACAAAGCTACACAACCATTCATTATCTATCCAAACATTGCTGTAGGTTAGCTAGTTTGTTTACAAGTTTGCTGTTGTTGTTCGTGTTATTGGGGAGATACACGTTGCTGACTTTGCACCTAATGACACCCAGTGTGGTCCCTGCGAGCCGGGCCCAGTAATCAACTGGGAAACTCCAGCAGCTGACAACCTTTAGATATGTTTCAGGGACAACATGGGCCCTAGATATGCTTTCAATAGGGACAACATGGGCCCTTTAGATATGCTTTCAGTAGGGACAACATGCGCCCTTTAGATATGTTTCCAGTAGGGACAATCTGGACCCTTTAGATATGTTTCCAGTAGGGACAACCTGGGCCCTAGCTTTAGATGTGTTTTCAGTAGGGACAACCTGGGCCCTTTAGATATAAGGACAACCTAGGCCCATAAAGCTTTAGATATGCTTTCAGTAGGGACAACCTGGGCCCTTTAGATATAAGGACAACCTGGGCCCTAGCCTTAGATATGTTTTCAGTAGGGACAACCTGGGCCCTAGCTTTAGATATGTTTTCAGTAAGGACAACCTGGGCCCTAGCTTTAGATATGTTTTCAGTAAGGACAAAAATTATGAGAATCTGTGCAGGAAATAAACCCATGCAGCCTCTCTTTGATATGTGTCATTATAAAGCCTTTCCCTTGGCTTTGTACCATTGCCTGATTTATCGGTGTTATCGCAATGGCCATCACTGTGAATCACACCAGCAGCTCCCAAGCCAAGCCTCTGTCCCCTACCCATGATGCATTGCACATTGTTCCATCTTTCACTCATTAGGAGTGCTTGGAAGAAGGACATGTACAAGATGGTCTTGTGCCACGAGCCAGATGAAGTACCTGGACACACAAACACACACACTCACACACACACACACACACACACACACACACACACACACACACACACGCATATACAATATATATCCCCAGACAACAGCTGGACTTCCACTGCATTTAAACCGCAAATAAGAGAAATGTTTGGCCTGGAGGAAAAGGAAACGGAGCAGTTTCATTATTGATTCAACTCTGTTTGCAGCCTGAACTTTGCTGGCAGCTGCCTCTCCTTCTCCTGACCTGCTGTAATAATTAGGTGCTGTATAATCTGTCAGAGGCCAGGCTTGCCTTCCATGCAAATGCAGCTGCTCCTCACCTGGAGAGATAAGGGGTAATTGTTTGGGCTGTGATGAGTGTCAGCCATGGCTCTCCTCATTAATTACTACTAGACACGAGAACTCCTCGGATGCGCCGTCTTGCTTCTCCTTTTCTGTGCCACCGTAGGGTCTTTTCAAATGTCTTCCTGAAGAGAGTCAGTTAAATTGTGACTGAACGTTCACACGAAGCTTCCAGGCTTTTGCAACAAGAAACAACAAAAAACATCTATCAATCTATCATTATGGTTAACCAGATTTGATTACGTTGTCAACATAATATAACACAACCTTTTGGAACAATGTTTGTGCTCATGATTGAGTTGATAGCTTATGGCCATTTAGATTTATTCATTTAGCAGACACTTTTTAACCAAAGCAATATTACAAGGGCCACTATCGGACACTGAACCCACAACTTTTCAGGGTACTACATGCTAGCCCAACTCCTTAACTACCAGCGTAAAGTTAGTAAAGTAAACACAGTTTATCCACCTCTGAAATTTCAGAAAGAAAAAAAGCAATATTGCGTTTTTAGCTTTTTTTTTATATGTGCGATTTTGGGAACTCTATGATGAATAGAACTGAAATAGATGACCATCGAAAACTCTTGAAAACGCACATCTGGACATTTTATCTGGACATTTTATCATAACTCGGCTTTTGATGGTTGCTGCTTTGGGTCGAGTTAGTGACGCATGCACGTCAGGTCAAAACCAGGCCATTTATTTTCGTGGGTTTATCACTAGGTGGCAGTCTCGCCAGGTCTCGCTAGGTCACATCCCGGAAACTTTACAGGCAACACTTCTCAGGTGATGAAGGGGAAAATGAAAAAGTTGAACGCTATATCTCCATTTCTAGAAAAAAAACAGGGATTTTGATGAAAACTAGCCACTGTTTAGCTTGGGATTTCTCAGGAACAGAGGCATGTAGAAATGAACGGTTTGCACCCACTGAGAGCTTAAAGGCTCACCTTTCAAACGAGCCATAGTATGTGTCTATACCTCTAACATAGAATACGCTGTGGCTCTACAGAAATCGTCAATCTAGATTGTTGGCACTCTGGGCCAAAGCTTCCGAAAACAGCGCGGCATTCAAAGTGTTAAGAGGCTGTCCATCTGCTTGTCTGTCTGTCTGTCTGTCTGTTAACGAACGGGATGTGTGTGTGTGTCTTCAGAGCAGTCCATCTGTCTGTCGATTCGAAAGATGTCTTTCTGTCTTTCTCATTCTTTTTTATGCCCTGCAGGTCTATTTAACGGTCAGTTATCTGAGCTGTAATGTCTGTGGTTAGGTCTGTGGCGGTCCTTGGCTTGCTGAGGTCTTTATTTCTAAGAGCAGGCCTTGAGCTAATAAAGAGTCTTCACTCTGATGAATGTCAATTTAAAAATCAAAATAGATTTCTGCTCTGGTTTCACCCTTCATTCTTCTCATCGTTCCACAACCTTTTTACTGTTCACGGTACGACTGCTTCTATTCATTTCAGCTGACCGAGCAGCAGCATCATTTGAATTTGAAGCAGTGAGCACCTCTCTCTTATACAGTATAGCTCCTCGTATAGGCTATACTGGCCACGGACCAACAGGCGTATGTGCTGCTTAGCCATCAAGGCAAGCATTCAGCGCCTCACTCCGATTGTCATCCTTGGTACAATAGTTGTTTTGACTCTGGAACTCATCCAAGAGAGCCTTCAGCCTTTCTCTTTCTTCCTCTTCAGAGCGAGGGGCCTCGCACATTAATATTCCTCGCACGGCGGCGCTAGCCTGTGCACTTGTAGCTGTGGCAGGGCGGACCGGAGCCGTGCAGTTCAGACGCAGTTCAGATACTGCAGACGAGGCGAGTGGAGCGGAGCGGAGAGGAGAGGAGTGGAGCGGAGAGGAGAGGAGCGGAGCGGAGCGGAGCGGAGAGCGCCAAAGCAGCAGTCAGTTGGCAGCACTCAAACTCTCCTTTATTTCCCTCTCGCACTCGCTGTCGCTTTCAGTCCGCTCACTCCGGATTCATCCAGCCAAAGCTCTCTGCTTCCTGTCTCTCTCTTGCCGGCTTCCTTTCTCTCCCACTCATTGTGTCTATCTGAAGAGCGCTACTGTTACTGCCATTTCTACAGCTGCTGTCACTGTCATGTCATACTGTCTCTCCTCAGGACGTCTCTTGTGGTCTCATGTGCCTATGCAAGCTACTTTTCTGAGGCATATATCTGAGAAATAATTCCAAGACCCACAACCTGACAGATTTGTCTGCTGGATTCAACATATTATGATAAATGCTTTAACCTTGGCTTAAACGTATTTATTTTTAAATAGGAAAGAAACTAGAGTAAGATTCATTCTTGGGTTCACCATGCGACAAACAGCATGGCCACAATGCCACTGCAGTAAATCATCTGTTGCAGCCGAGATGGAACTGGCAGTGTTGTTTGGCATTTCATTTGTCAATCAAGACATCTGGCTTTCCACTGGACAAACAAATGTGTTGAAAACAACACAACCGTTGCTTTTACCACATTTCTGTGTCTAGATAGGGGCAACACAGTTTGTGTTGATTCCTATTTTTATTTGTTACACAATATGTGTTGAAAACAACACAACATGCATTGTTTTTTTTTTAACACATCTCTGTGTCCAGATAGGGACAACATATTTGTTTTAAGAGTGCAAATAGCTCCCGTGTTCCATAAAACGGATCCAAATGAATGAAAAGGAAAGGCGGATATACAAGAGAGACTCACAGGTGACGAAGTGGCAAACAGTCCTGAGTAAGAGGCAGAAGACACCGCTCCACTCCACAGTGTTTGGTATTCTGGCTGTGACCTTCTCATTCAGTTGCAGGTCAATTTGGGGCAGTCTGGCTATTAACACTAGGGTGGCCTGGCCATTCAGAGTCAGTGAGGAAAAAAGAGGAAGAGATGTAGTGGGCAGCACAGCACTCTCACAGGTTCTCCACATGGAGGACAAAGCAATGACCACACTGTGTGTTGAAAACAAGACATCTCTGTGTCCAGATAAGGACAACACATTTGTTTTAAGAGTACACTGTCTGGATCAGAGACCCAGTGCAACTGACCAATTCAGAGGCTCTCAAGGCTGAGGAGGAAGGAAAGTTGGTGGGAGCATTACTGAAAGGCTATATGATGCTGGAGAAAAAAAGAAAAATCCGCAGGACAAGGCTATATGATGCTAGCCTGACATAGTCATACTCAATTCTAGTCAGACTATGAGTCTGATACTACTCCATTGGGACGTAATTATGGGGCGTGTTTCAACCGATACAGGGGGGGAATGCCTCTGCACTCAATTGGATAGACCTAACAAATCAGAGCAACAAAATAGCTTACCGTGAGGTGTAGGAAGAAAACACACAAACCATCCTTCTTCTCCTATATCCCCTCCGTTTTTAAAATAATTCTGTTGAACAGTGATATGCTACAAACATGTTAAACAGCTGGGAAAGGCTGTCATAAAATCCCTCGAACAGGTGGTCAATCAGAGATTTCAAACTAACGAGGGAACACGCCGCTAAATGCAACAGCTTGTTTTCCCTTGATGAAAGTGAAACCACAAGTTTTCCCACATCTCAACTTTGGCCAAAGTTTTCAGAAATAATCGTTTTCAGTGATAAAACCTCATTAAGCTAGATGTACCGCATAGCGGTACAAAATATGACCGCCGCTCAGTCCTGTACATCCGTTCCGCGAAAATAAATCACACTTCAATTTGTCTCCATATTTTACTCCATCCCCCACTCTTGAAACTTTTGTGTATGCTTGTTTGGCATGCCTGAGTGTGTGTGTGCGGCTGCACAGAAAGTACCCTACTGGTGCTGAAAAGGTGAATAGATTGTAGAATAGCCAAAGAAGATGTAGAATTGTTATAAAACCTTTAAAATCTCTAAACAATCACAAGTAGGGCAGTTCATCACAGTTCATCCATTGCAACTGGATTGATGAAAGGTCACTTACACCTGTAGGCTACATTGTATTTGGGAAAAGCAAAATGTATCAGCATAATGTTATTTATTTATTTATTTATTTATTTTTTATGTATTTTTAAACAAAAACATCTCTGTCAGTTCCATGCCGTTTTCAACAGCTATCAAAAACAAAGGTCATTTTTGTATGGATGGATTTTTTGTGAATGTTTCTTCTTCTACATAAGATTTTAGTCATCTTTAGTTCATGTAATACTTTATTGTCAATGCACAAATTAAGTAACAGTAGTCTGAAACGTTATTGTTAATGCACAAATTAAGTAACAGTAGCCTAGTCTGAAACGAAGTGCTGTTTTACATCTAACCAGTGGTGCAAATAACTGACATGTCCAAATGGGCCTTGATGAAATGCGTCGCTAGACTGTTCATACACATTTTAACGGGCCAAAGTTGAAGAGCTTTTGTCCGTTATTGTTAGTGCAAATATAGGCTGATTCATGTTCCCTTGCATTGTTTAACTGAGGTCCATGGCTAGTCTGGCTTTCATCAGACCAAGTTCAATCTTTTAAGAAATCAAAAATAAATAGCGGGCAGATCAGGCTGGGTTCACCCAGCCTAGTCCATAGGCACCCGATATTGTTTAATTTTCCCGATTGAGATATACACGCTCTGGCTATTCTAAATGCAAAAATGCATCAGGGAGTTATGACAAAACGGTAACTAACAAACTAGATCCTAATAGAAAGTTGTTAGCTTCCCTAAGCTACAGGTAGGATTATAAGGTAGGCCTATTGACAACATAAATTGTCAATAGGCTATGCGCTGGCTTACACAAATAAAAATCTCCTTTGAAACCAATGGCTTCGCCTTACAGTATCAAGCGGACTTAAACTGTCATATCGTGGCAAAAGTTGTAATAACATTCACGCGAGCTCCATGAGTCAAGGAAAGCGCAAATGAAGTAGCCACTTCTAAATGGGACCTACTACACAGTAGCTTAAAGGTGTTTTGCTAAAACAGCCATAATGAAATGAAGGTGTCATTGTTTGGATACTTCACACACACGTGCTTTTTTAATTTCACAGACTACAACTACCAAGCTGTAATCAAAGCACATCGATTCCCCTCTCAC
This sequence comes from Alosa alosa, assembly GCF_017589495.1. Taxonomy (NCBI): domain Eukaryota; kingdom Metazoa; phylum Chordata; class Actinopteri; order Clupeiformes; family Clupeidae; genus Alosa; species Alosa alosa. The sequence goes on from NC_063200.1 coordinate 10,299,996, forward strand.
ACCCTGCACGCACTTAAAAACAAAATAAACAGGCGTCTCAGTCTCACGCATGTATAGGCAAACTGCATCAGACCGGTGTAACGTTGGTAAATCTTCCATTGCACAGAATGATTTTGTAGCACGTGCAATAAATGACAGTCGAAAAGATACAAACAGTGCTGCTATACATTTGCTTGGTATAACCGCATTTATAGTTTTCTACAAATGCAATAAATCAAATGCCTCCATCACTCAACCAACGCTTTAACGGTAACATTACCTAGGTCCTTATTGATATTACAAGATTAACGTATCTGCAGTAAAAAAAACCAAGCATGTCCGATAAACATCCTCAGATTTATTTCGCTTCAAGAAGAAATGGGAATTACACTTCATGTGAACATCGTCCTATCCTTATTAGATGTTCGCTGCGGTAAATTACAGTCCTTGCATGAAGCGCCCATTGTTTTTTCCAACCCCTTTTAACTTCCAACAAAATTACGCCTCACTGCAACGATCGCCATCTAGTGGACAAACGACTACTTCTCGCCAATACTGAAAATGCAGCCATGATGATGATGATGATGAATATTTATTTTGGCTTTCTTTTAATCCTACTGATTTTCATTTTTTACCGGGGGGGCAAATCACAAATGAGTGATTATGAGCCAGGTTTATGTGGGCCCTTGAGACCAACATACCATAAAAAAGATTCACAGAGAACTGTGTCTGCCCTACCCTCCTTTTCGGGGGGTCCAGTCCAGCTGGGGGCTGCAGATGAAAACGAAAAATGACGGTTCCATGCTATCCATATGGGGTACATGCTCACCAAGTTTTGTGTACCCGGTCTTTCAGTGTCCCGAATCCTTGTTGGTGGCACGCCACTAAATGTACACATAAATTATTTTATTGTAAGGCCCCCCATGAACGAAAGTACACAAAACTTGGCATGCATTCAGAGGGTGTCATAATGATCCTACACTTTTAATTTTGTGCAGTTTGACCTTGTCAGCCAGAGATATTGAGATGAAAACACCTAATTTTATGCTTTTAATTTTTAACTAGGTGGCGCTATACATGAAATAAGTGGTAATGGGATGGGTTGACATGCCCCCTTAAGACCAACATACAAAAAAAAAGGTGGACCTCCTAGGCCCTACGGTTCTCGAGATATTCACAGAAAAACTGTCTCCGGCCACCTACAGGCCAGTTGGTGTATAGTAACATAAATTAATTTATTGTGTGGCCCCCATGAACGGAATTCCACAAAACTTGGCGTGCATACAGAGGGTGTCATAATGATCCTACACTTCCAATTTCGTGCAGTTTTGACTATGTTAGGTCACAGATACCTTCAATTACACCACCTCATTTTTACTTTTTTTGTGTTTAACTAGGTGGCGCTATACATGAAATGAGTGGTTATGGAATGCGTTGACATGGCCCCCTTGAGATCAACATACAAAAAAAATAATGGTCCTCCTAAACCTTACGGTTCTCGAGATATTCACAGAAAACTGTGTCTGCCCTACCTCCTTCGGGGTGCAGTCCAGCGTGGGGCTACAGATCAAAACGAAAAACGATGGTTCCATGCTATCCATATGGGGTTACATGCCCACCAAGTTTTGTCTACCCCCGTCTTTCAGTGTCGGGAATCATTGACAGAAATTTGGACATGCTAAAAAAAAAAAAAAAAAAAAAAAAAAAAAAAAAAAAAAAAAAAAAATCTGACTAAACCTATATGACCGCCGGCAAGTGCCGGGCGGTCATAATAATATGAATTTTCCATAGGGTTTTAAAAGCCATATGTCCTTCTAGCCACAGCATTTTGTTTCAAACATAAGCCTAATCTAAGCGTGCTCAGATGGCGTGATAGACCAGGCGCTGTTGCTCACCTGTCCATCATCGTAAAGCCTGATTTGATTGGTCCGCCCGATACAGGGTTTAGCATACTTCCACCACAATGGAACAATGCCAGACCGAACTTCCGACCTCAAATGTTCGGAATGGCACCCAGGCTAATATGATGCTGGAGAAAAGGGAAAATGTGTATGCTTGTTTGGCATGCCTGAGTGTGTGTGTCGGCTGCACAGAAAGTACCCTACTGGTGCTGAAAAGGTGAATAGATTGTAGAATAGCCAAAGAAGATGTAGAATTGTTATAAAACCTTTTAAAATCTCTAAACAATCACAAGTAGGGCAGTTCATCACAGTTCATCCATTGCAACTGGATTGATGAAAGGTCACTTACACCTGTAGGCTACATTGTATTTGGGAAAAGCAAAATGTATCAGCATAATGTTATTTATTTATTTATTTATTTATTTTTTTATGTATTTTTAAACAAAAACATCTCTGTCAGTTCCATGTCGTTTTCAACAGCTATCAAAAACAAAGGTCATTTTTGTATGGATGGATTTTTTGTGAATGTTTCTTCTTCTACATAAGATTTTAGTCATCTTTAGTTCATGTAATACTTTTATTGTCAATGCACAAATTAAGTAACAGTAGTCTGAAACGTTATTGTTAATGCACAAATTAAGTAACAGTAGCCTAGTCTGAAACGGTGCTGTTTTACATCTAACCAGTGGTGCAAATAACTGACATGTCCAAATGGGCCTTGATGAAATCGCGTAAGCTAGACTGTTCATACACATTTTAACGGGCCAAAGTTGAAGAGCTTTTGTCCGTTATTGTTAGTGCAAATATAGGCTGATTCATGTTCCCTTGCATTGTTTAACTGAGGTCCATGGCTAGTCTGGCTTTCATCAGACCAAGTTCAATCTTTTAAGAAATCAAAAAATAAATAGCGGGCAGATCAGGCTGGGTTCACCCAGCCTAGTCCATAGGCACCCGATATTGTTTAATTTTCCGATTGAGATATACACGCTCTGGCTATTCTAAATGCAAAAATGCATCAGGGAGTTATGACAAAACGGTAACTAACAAACTAGATCCTAATAGAAAGTTGTTAGCTTCCCTAAGCTACAGGTAGGATTATAAGGTAGGCCTATTGACAACATAAATTGTCAATAGGCTATGCTGGCTACACAAATAAAATCTCCTTTGAAACCAATGGCTTACGCTTTACAGTATCAAGCGGACTTAAACTGTCATATCGCGGGCAAAAGTTGTAATAACATTCACGCAGCTCCATGAGTCAAGGAAAGCGCAAATGAAGTAGCCACTTCTAAATGGGACCTACTACACAGTAGCTTAAGGTGTTTTGCTAAAACAGCCATAATGAAATGAAGGTGTCATTGTTTGGATACTTCACACACACGTGCTTTTTTAATTTCACAGACTACAACTACCAAGCTGTAATCAAAGCACATCGATTCCCTCTCACACCCTGCACGCACTTAAAACAAAATAAACAGGCTGCCTCAGTCTCACGCATGTATAGGCAAAACTGCATCAGACCGGTGTAACGTTGGTAAATCTTCCATTGCACAGAATGATTTTGTAGCACGTGCAATAAATGACAGTCGAAAGATACAAACAGTGCTGCTATACATTTGTTTGGTATAACCGCATTTATAGTTTTCTACAAATGCAATAAATCAAATGCCTCCATCACTCAACCAACGCTTAACGGTAACATTACCTAGGTCCTTATTGATATTACAAGATTAACGTGCCTGCAGTAAAACCAAGCATGTCCGATAAACATCCTCAGATTTATTTCGCTTCAAGAAGAAATGGGAATTACACTTCATGTGAACATCGCCCTATCCTTATTAGATGTTCGGCATGTAAATTACAGTCCTTTGTATGAAGCGTCCATTGTTTTTCCAACCCTTTTAACTTCCAACAAAATTACGCCTCACTGCAACGATGCGCCATCTAGTGGACAAACGACTACTTTCGCCAATACTGAAAATGCAGCCATGATGATGATGATGATGAATATTTATTTTGGCTTTCTTTTAATCCTACTGATTTTCATTTTTTACGGGGGCAAATCACAAATGAGTGATTATGAGCCAGGTTTATGTGGGCCCTTGAGACCAACATACCATAAAAGATTCACAGAGAACTGTGTCTGCCCTACCCTCCTTTCGGGGTCCAGTCCAGCAGGGGGGGGGCTGCAGATGAAAACGAAAAATGACGGTTCCATGCTATCCATATGGGGTACATGCTCACCAAGTTTTGTGTACCCGGTCTTTCAGTGTCCCGGGAATCCTTGTTGGTGTACGCCACTAAATGTACACATAAATTATTTTATTGTAAGGCCCCCATGAACGAAAGTACACAAAACTTGGCATGCATTCAGAGGGTGTCATAATGATCCTACACTTTTAATTTTGTGCAGTTTTGACCTTGTCAGCCAGAGATATTGAGATGAAAACACCTAATTTTATGCTTTTAATTTTTTAACTAGGTGGCGCTATACATGAAATAAGTGGTAATGGGATGGGTTGACATGCCCCTTAAGACCAACATACAAAAAAAGGTGGACCTCCTAGGCCCTACGGTTCTCGAGATATTCACAGAAAACTGTCTCCGGCCACCTACAGGCCAGTTGGTGTATAGTAACATAAATTAATTTATTGTGTGGCCCCCCATGAACGGAATTCCACAAAACTTGGCGTGCATACAGAGGGTGTCATAATGATCCTACACTTCCAATTTCGTGCAGTTTTGACTATGTTAGGTCACAGATACCTTCAATTACACCACCTCATTTTTACTTTTTTTGTGTTTAACTAGGTGGCGCTATACATGAAATGAGTGGTTATGGAATGCGTTGACATGGCCCCTTGAGATCAACATACAAAAAAATAATGGTCCTCCTAAACCTTACGGTTCTCGAGATATTCACAGAAAACTGTGTCTGCCCTACCCTCCTTTCGGGGGGTGCAGTCCAGCGTGGGGGCTACAGATCAAAACGAAAAACGATGGTTCCATGCTATCCATATGGGGTTACATGCCCACCAAGTTTTGTCTACCCCGGTCTTTCAGTGTCCCGGGAATCATTGACAGAAATTTGGACATGCGAAAAAAAAAAAAAAAAATGCGAAAAAGAAAAAAAAAAAAAAAAAAAAAAAAAAAAAAAATCTGACTAAACCTATATGACCGCCGCTTCGCTGCGCGGCGGTCATAATAATATGAATTTTCCATAGGGGTTTTAAAAGCCATATGTCCTTCTAGCCACAGCATTTTTGTTTCAAACATAAGCCTAATCTAAGCGTGCTCAGATGACGTGATAGACCAGGCGCTGTTGCTCACCTGTCCATCATCGTAAAGCCTGATTTGATTGGTCCGCCCGATACAGGGCGAGCATACTTCCACCACAATGGAACAATGCCAGACCGAACTTCCCGACCTCAAATGTTCGGAATGGCACCCAGGCTAATATGATGCTGGAGAAAAAGGGAAAAAGTCGTCCTGTTGGCTGGCATCGCCAGAATTATGTTCTCCTTCAGTCTGGTCCAGAAGGCTGGTGGTCCATGGACCCTTAGGAGAGCTATGGGGATAACAGGATCGATAAGTACAGTAGGTGCAAACACAAAAAAAGTTTGTCTGAGAAGGTCAAAAGCACACAAGGAGTGTCTGGTATGCAGAGGTGGAAAGTAACGAAATACATTTACTCACGTTACTGTATTGAGTAGTTTTTCTGTGTATTTTGTATTTTTTAAGTAGTTTATAAAATCGGTATTTTAAATTTTACTTGATTACATTTTGAGTGAAGTATTGTACTTCCTTACATCAAAAATCCCATCCGTTACTTGAGTAAAAAAAAAAGTTAAGACTAACGAAAACAGAAAGGGAGAGAAAAAAAATCGCGCCCTAAACCACTAGCCTAGTGATAATGATCAGCATGTAGCCTACAACAGAACATGAATCAAGCTTGCGCCATGCAGTCTTTCTGAAAGTGATGGAGATGGAGCTGGATCACGAGATGCATCAGATTAGCCTAACCTATGAAAGTGTATTTTCCGCTATTCCAATGGGTTGTCTCAGTTTGTTTTAGCACCAATGATTGCGGAGATATTCAAGCAAACACCATGGGATTTCGTGTTTTGACGTTTTGGGCTCACCTTTCTTTGGAAAGAAGTTTATAAGCAGTTGTTTCCCCTCATGTTGATGTGTCTCTTTTTCCTGTTTTGGCCTTTGTTTTTAGTAACCTTACTTGGCTTTCTTGGAGAAAGACATTGCACCAGCAGCACAACAATTAGCAGTCCACTAGCGATGCTCAACTAAATAAACAAAAGACAGACTAGGCCTACCTTATGAATCGTGCAGGTGGACTAAATCGTTTAGCTCTTTAGCAAGGGAGAGTGAGAGTGACCTTAGACCAGTGTTTCTCAAACTTTTTTTCTGGGGACCCACTTTTTAAAAATGACAGACTATCGCGACCCAACTCGTGACTGTGGTAGTTAACAAACTAGACAGTTTTCACTATGTTTTGTATACAAAATCCAGTCAGTCAAACTTTACATTTCGTCTGACATTCATTTTGACAGAAATATTGCGAGGAGATCCTGTGCAAGGCCGGTTGATGATGCAGTGATGTTTCTTCCACTTGCAGATAATGGCTCCCATGCTGCTTACTGGAGGATTCTGAAGTTTTGAAATGCATCTGTAACCAGTTTCATTGATATGTTTTGCAACAATAAGGTTGCAAAGGTCTTGGGAGAGCTTTTTGCTTTTATCCATCATGAAATGTTTCTTGTGTGACACCTTGGTAATGAAAACCTTTTATAGCCCATCAATATGTAGGCTACTAACAAAGCTTATATTAATTTGCACAGATAGAAAGGATAACTACTCTCTAACTACTTACAGATTCCAGCTCGTTCCTTCCCTTTCCTTGCCTTAGTGCTTTTTCTTAGCGTGTTCAAAATTTTTCCCCTGTGTTATTCCACTTCATTACACATGACTCTACTTATGGAGTTGTTTGGATTTTTTATGTGTGGATTACCTGAGTTATTACTAATGCCTGGTGAAAATGTTGTGCCCCTGTATTCCACTCTTTTCAAGGGCCCTCTCCTCCATTGGGGCCCTATACTTCCCACTTTCCCCCACCAGTTCGACACCCTTTAATCTGCTGAACCTTCTGCTCGTTTCCAGATATAAAAAAACTCTCTGCAACTCAACATTGGCCTGCCTGCCTCAGCTGCCTGTGAGGGGCTTTTCGGTTGTGCTGCAGGGTGCACAATTCGAATTGCAATTCCGCTTCCTGTTTGCTACCTCAATTGAAATGCGAGAGAAATTCAAGAATTGAATTGGAATTTAAGAGCCAGTTTCAATTAAATTCTGGAATTTTGCACAAGCCTGTTGTGCTGGATTACTGTTCACTGCAAAGCGACCCAAGGATGAGTGCAACTAACTTTGAAAATCAACTACTGCTCAAACTTAAAGGAGAACTCCGGTGATTTGTCACATATATCTCTATTTCTCAACGTCCTTATCAGGCAAGCACCTCCACTCGGCGGCCATATTGCAACACTTTTTGGGCACTTATCGTGTATCTATTTCGGCAGAAATGCGTGTGCGTAAGGATTCACGACACCAATCTTGCTCCAGCAGCGAGATCACAACAAATGATTGGCACGATGTCTTCACAGCACACCACTTGATTGGCTCAATGTATTTTACATATTTTACAACACATCACATGATTGGCTCAATGTATTCACATGTCGACGTTTTGCCATGGAAGGGTTGTGATATGTGTAGACAACTGCCATATTGGCGTTACAAACTAACCCCATGCATTACTATGGAGGATTTTTTGAGTGCTGTATCTCTCTTTATTAGAAAGTCTCTGGTAAAACTAGTTGTTCTGGTACCCCCCACAAAAAAAAAAAAAAGTAACTAAGTAACTTTTACTTAAAGTACATTTTAAATGAACTACTTTTTACTTTTACTTGAGTACATTTTCAGATCGGTATTTTAACTTGTACCTGAATAATATTTCATCAAGGTATTGGTACTTGAGTACAATATTTTCATACTTTTTCCACCTCTGCTGGTATGGCTCTTCTGCATAATGTGTGAGAGGAAGAGGCCTTCTTCTTATTTACCTCAGATCACCTTGTAATCCTAGCCTAAATTATGCAATGACATTTGAGGGAGAGTTCAACTTTTCTTCAGGGGTGACACCCAAGACAGTCCAAGGCAGCTCACAAGCTCTCCCCCAAACATCTCACCTTCTTTGGAAGGGTCTTGGTTGTAAATGTGAGATAGCCCCCCCGGAAATCTATAGAGATGAGAAGGTGCTTGCATGACTCAGAGAACACAGCACTCTCAATCATCACAATTATGTTGGCACAATCTATTCTATTGAAAAAGAGAAAGACTGACATGGAAGGCAAGGTATTTCAAGAAAAAAGAGCAGTAGGCCTACATGACAACAATATATGTGGGTGTAGTAAGGATATCGTAAAAACAACAATCTGAAAAAAGGAAAGGGGTTGGGGTGCAACAGAGAGTTTATGTGTGTTTGTGTGCGAGAGAGAAATGTGCAAGCTAGATAAAGTCCCGGCCCGATATGTTTTCTTTGCGGACATCTAACAATTTCATCAAGTATTATGGACCATTAACCAGACACAAACGCTCACAGAGGAAAAAAATATTCTACGCAGCTACCCGGACCCCTGGCATCGACGTGGTGCCGTTAATCTTCAACGCGACGGATTCCTAAAGAATGCCCTCTGTGGACACCGGGTAAGGCGGAGAAAACTTTCCAAATAGGCTGTATACGTCGTTATGTGGTAATGTTCGCGTGTCAAACCTAGCGTCATTCAGTCCAGACATGCAAATTCTATTTCTCTGGTAGCGTAAACAGCAGCAACAGGCACGGTTAGGTTGGAATTGAAATTACATGACTGGCCGGCATGGACATTGCAAAGTGATTGGGCTGAGATGCCTCTAGCGAAGTAGCAAAGACAAATTGTTCTGTTTTTTTTACCCTACTTTTTGTCAGAAAAACAGTGCGTACCTTATAGTGCCTCTGAAACGCGATGATTGGATATACATCCGATACCTTTGCGCATACAGAATCTAAAAACTCATTCAAAGAGGTAAGTTATTTTTTTATATATTTGTGCCACAGTAGCCTAAGACATGTAACTTGTTGACAGTAACACTTGACATGTAACATTTCATCTGCATGCTGCTAGATAGCTAGGCTATATCATATACGTGGCTGTAAATAAGTATTAATAACAAATAAAAACAATCAGTGTTTCCGACAGTAATGGGTCCTGTTATATGGGGAGGCTATATTGGAGATATTTTCATCTCTATGGTAGTTATATATCTAAATATGTTGAAGTGGACTATTGCATACTTATACATGTAAATAGCAGTCTGTTGACACAAAAACTGTCAGGTAAAACCAATATTTGTCTCTTATCTTTATCTGGTAGTTAATGACAGTAGCCTAGAAGGTGATTTTAAATGTCAACAATTTATTTTTTATCCTATAACCAAAGGTAATGTAAATTGATTACACAGGCAATGATAAAAAAAAAAACTAAGAAAACAATTAAATAATAATGTAGAGGTAAAACCAATATTTGTCTCTTATCTTATCTGGTAATGACCGTAGCCTACTGTAGAAGGTGATTTTAAATATGTCAACAATATTTTTTTTTTATCCTATAACCAAAGGTAATCCAAATTGCTTACACAGGCAATGTTTAAAAAAAATCACTAAGAAAACAATTAAATAAAATAAATTGGTAGTTTCTGGAAAAGGGATTATTTGTCTCCATGAAGATCATGTAGAATGCCTGAGAGAAGGTCTTGGACAGCGCTGAAAGACAGTAGAAATACTCTAGCCTACATTGTTTGTTGTTGTTGTTGTTATTTTCTAAAGGTTTTACCTCCATTTGATAACCAATATTTATGTATGCAGTTGGTAAACAGGCCCATTTGTAAAGCAGCATGGAGTATAATTCATAAGATGTTATGGATGTTATTAGTAGCAGCAACCCTCTGCTGTGTGTAATGTAGCCCTGGAGGAGTGACGTAAGGATCTGGTGATTGTCGTGCACACTCCGCATTTGTTGAAAGCCATTTGTGATTTTATATTTTCTGCATCATTTCACTTCAATCAGCATTTGGGGTGAATGAGTGTTGCTCCTGACAGAATGTGCTGCCGTATAGAAATGCCATCATTTGCTGAAGACGCACACACACACACACACACACACACACACACACACACACACACACACACAGATACATCCACACGGTCTCATGCATGAAGGCATGAACTATAGTTAATGGTGAATAAATGAATTATTGAATAATATTGAATTGAATTGATGGAATGTGCCATGATGACATTACATGACATGGCATGCTGTGTGACTCTCAGGATTGAGGCGTAACATCAGCTCCGCCAAGCCAGTAAACTGGCTTGGGAGAGAAGGAGATGGTCTGCACACAGTATATGGGCTCCAGGAAATATTTGATTTAATCTAAAAAGGCAACGTTTCGATCTTAACAGATCTTCATCAGGCAAATAAGAACTGGAAGAGATGGCCTATATCACATGACCATAGGCCTAGTAATCAGACACCAAACTTGCAATTAGCTATGCCATATCAGGAGACATGGTTTTACTGGTAAAATGGTGGTCATGTCAATGCACTGAAACATAATCTTTCCACTCTTAGATATATTGGGATTGAACAGGTCTCCATTCCCAGACGAGGGGGAGATATAAACAATCTCCTCCTCAGAAGAGAAGCTTTTTATATATATACTTTAGATACCATCTCTCCAAAGGGTCTAAACATGTATTTTGATCTGAAACCTTTCCTGTGATTTTTCCACCATGTTACCAGTAAAATCAGTCTCCTGATATGGCATAGCTAATTGCAAGTTCCTATACAATCAAACTGTTTTTATATGTTTTGCTATTCCATGTATTTTGCATAATGTTGTTTCTGGGTAACACTTTATTTTAATGTGTCACTGTTACAGTGTACCTACCTAATTAGGTACAGTGGTACAACCTGTGTAACAACATGTACTATCAGGTACTATCATTGTACTTGCATTATGTATTTGTGGGTACCTACATATAGTTGTTACATTGTAATACTGAGTGCTTTTACAAAACTTTGCCAATTTGCCTAAATTTTCATCAGAGGCAAAGAGCTGACCTGAGACCTGCTGGATGGGGTAAATTTGGTCATGATAGATTTGATATACAAAGCATTCTTAGCTCCAGTCAAGGCCTCATTGTCTTCAGTGTACATATAACAGCTGTGCTGCTACAACCTTGTTACTCTTTGATACAGTGGAATAAACCTATTTAGTGTACCAGTTAATTACTTACATGTACATATGACATGTATGTTATGTCTTCGATGTCTTGGAACAGGTCTACTAATTCACTACATAGTACATATATCAACTGTGTTGGTACACACTTATTGCTGTTTGATACAGTGGCATAAACCCATTAAAATGAAGTGTACCAGTTAAAGGAGAATTCGATTGTGATATTGACCCTAAAGTGTGTATTGAAACATGATACCGGTGTGAACGTGATGTCTCATTGCCCATCTCGGCTTGTCCCCTGCACTCCAAAATCTGGCTAGTTGGCCGATGCTACCAACAGCTTTTTTCAATAGTGGTGCTTCGCATCCGGGCTAAGCCATGCAAATAAATCACTGTTTTACATCCATTTACGAGGCTCAATGTATCTCCACACTTCATTGGTAGACTTCGAGGGCCCTGACATTTAAAACGAGACATTGAGAACTTTTGAAAAAAGCACTGGTAGTTTACTTTACAAGACGATTTATACAGACAGTATCTTCCACGAAAGCGTTTGCAGTTATCTTGAATTTAGTCCGAGATAAATTAGAACGCAGTCGAACGGAACATGATAAAGGGATCAGATTCCAAAAAAAATAATTCAGTGGAAATGCATGGATTCCAGTTGCTGCTACTGGAAGAAACTGGAATCCATGCATTTCCACTGAATCGATTTTTGAATCTGGATCCCTTATCATACCTGTTCATTCTTACTGCTAAGTTCTAATTTATCGCGGACTAAAATTCAAGATGGCTGCAAAATGTATGTTGTGTCATTGGTGTCTTGGAACATGTCTGCCATTACCCTACATACTGTAGTACATATAACAGCTGTGTTGGTACACATTTTATTACTCTTTTGATACAGTGGAATAAACCTATTTAGTGTACCAGTTAATTACTTACATATACATATGACATGTATGTTATGTCTTCGATGTCTTGGAACAGGTCTACTAATTCACTACATAGTACATATATCAACTGTGTTGGTACACACTTATTGCTGTTTGATACAGTGGCATAAACCCATTAAAATGAAGTGTACCAGTTAAAGGAGAATTCAGTGTGATATTGACCTAAAGTGTATTGAAACATGATACCAGTGTGAACGGATGTCTCATTGCCCATCTCGGCTTGTCCCCGCACTCCAAAATCTGGCTAGTTAGCCGATGCTACCAACAGCTTTTTTCAATAGTGGTGCTCGCATCTGGCTAGCCATGCAAATAAATCACTGTTTTACATCCATTTACTTAGGCTCAATGTATCTCCACACCCCCATTGGTAGACTTCCGAGGGCCCTGGACATTTAAAAAAAAACGAGACATTGAGAACTTTGAAAAGCACTGGTAGTTTACTTACAAGACGATTTATACAGACAGTATCTTCAATGGTTTAGCGTTTTGCAGCCATCTTGAATTTAGTCCGAGAAATTAGAAGAACAGTAAGAACGAATAGGTATGAAGTGGGATGATTCCAAAATAATTCAATTGGAAATGCATGGATTCCAGTTGCTGCTACTGGAAGAAACTGGAATCCATGCATTTCCACTGAATTATTTTGGAATCTGATCCCTATCATACCTGTTCATTCTACTCTGTTCGAATTTATCGTGGACTAAATTCAAGATGGCTGCAAAATGTATGTTTGTCATTGGTGTCTTGGAACATGTCTGCTATTACCCTACATACTGTAGTACATGTATCAACTGTGTTGGTAATATTTATTACTCTTTTGATACAGTGGAATTAAACCCATTAAAAAATAAAGTGTACCAGTTAAGTACTTACATCTACATATACATCCTGTCAATGATGTTATGCATCCTGTAATTGATGTGTTGGAAACGCGGTCTGCTGTTACACCACACAGTACATGTGAATTAGTAGACCTGTTCCAAGACAAGACCTGTTCCAGTTTATTCCACTGTATCAAAGAGTAACAAGGTTGTAACAACACAGCTGTTACATGTACACTGAAGACAATGAGGCCTTGACTGAGCTAAGCATGCTTTGTATATCAAATCTATCATGACCCGATTTACCCCATCCAGCAGGTCTCAGGTCGCTCTTTTGCCTCTGATAAAAATGTAGGCAAATTGGCAAAGTTTTGTAAAAGCACTCAGTATTACAATGTAACAACTATATGTAGGTACCCACAAATACATTATGCAATAAAATGATAGTACCTGATAGTACATGTTGTTACACAGGTTGTACCACTGTACCTAATTAGGTAGGTACATTGTAACAGTGACACATTAAAATAAAGTGTTACCTGTTTCTGTAAAAAAGCACAGCTTTCAATGTTTTTAGAGATTTGGGCCTAGTGACTTGCATGTTTGTGCTGTTTGCCACCTATGGGTTGCACTATTCATAGAATACAATTCGTTTTCTTCAAATTAATTAATTAATTGAATTAATTGATTTTTGTTAAAAGTTGTTTTCTTAATTCTCAGTTGACGATGTGTGTAGGCAGATGCTAACAGAGAGAGAGGGAGGGAGAGGGAGAGAGGGAGAGAGAGAGAGGGAGGGAGAGGGAGAGGAGAGGAGAGAGGGAGGGAGGGAGAGGGAGAGAGAGAGGGAGGGAGGGAGGGAGGGAGAGGGAGAGGGAGAGAGGGAGGGAGGGAGAGGGAGAGAGAGAGAGAGTGTGTAGCTTCTCCTTCTATTCTCTGGGCTAATCCTCCGTCAACAGTAGCAGACACCCCTGTGTCTTCAGTTGTTTGCTCAGTTTGAATAGAAACGCCCACACCAGAAGGCTTACAAGCATCTAAGGCTTACAAGCATCTGGAGCTGTGCTACTGTTACAGTATGCAGCTGTGTGTGTGTGTGTGTGAGTGGGGATAACCAGGACACTCATCCTGAATATATTGAGAAGAAAAAACGAATGGGACAGAAACATGTAGGCCCCAGTATGTGTGTGTGTGTGTGTGTGTGTGTGTGTGTGTGTCTACCACTGTAAACCCACAAGGACCCAATCAATGGGCTCCCAGTTCTCCTGTCATCTGTCCTGATCGGGCAGCATGTTGAGAGTGAAAACCGCTCTTCTGCTCCCTCAGTAATGATGAGCGTCTTGCCAGGTGTGTGTGTGTGTGTGTGTGTGTGTGTGTGTGTGTGTGTGTGTGTGTGTGTGTGTGTGTGTGTGTGTGTGTGTGATATACCAAAAACACTTTTCTGCCCCCTCAGGCAGGCCCACAACATGGGGCTTCGCTTGGTATCTAGCTGAGCCTAATCTGAGGGAGTCGGTGTGTGTGTGTGTGTGGATGTGAGTGTGGGTGTGGGTGGGTGCGTTGTGTGTGTGTGTGTGTGTGTGTGTGTGTGTGTGTGTGTGTGTGTGTGTGTCTGTCTGTCTATCTTCAATAAGATGTGCTGTGCTTCCTTTGAGGCTGTCTCCGAACTCTCAGATGGATGCTGAAGGTTGAAGTCACTTCATAACTTAGTTTTTAAATATAGAAGACGGCTGAGGTTTAAGAGAGAGGGAGAGAGAGAGACAGGGGAGAGAGAGAGGGAGAGAGGGGGGGGAGAGGGAGAGGGGGAGAGAGGAGGAGAGAGAGAATATGGCTAAAGGTGTTTGCATAATGTGGTATGCAGTATATGAAGGAAAAGTGAAGAAACAGATTTAAAAATGTAATGTTGATGAACCTTGAGCTTACAGACTGCATGCCAACTGACAAGCCTCCAGCGTTTCTCCAGGGCAGAGAAGTGTGTGTGTGTGTGTGTGTCCACTGTAGTTATGAACTGATTTCTGTACTTGGTTGAAAAGAAAGTGGTGTGTTTAATCTCTTGTTGCAAACAGATGTCTGTCCTTGTATGAAGTCAAGGTGGTGTGTTTAATGTATTGTTACAAACGGAACATGTTTGTATGTTCCGTTTGTGCATGTTTGAAATCAGACGCTTTAATGTCTTGTTATAAAAGGACAGGAAAGATCTGGCTCTCCAGAGACCCCACTGGAAAGTAATTAGTTCCGTATTCTTACTAGCATTTGTAACACTAAAAGTCATTTCCCAGGCAGTTGACTCTTGGTTCTAGTCATTACCTCTTAGATTAAAAGAATACCAATACAATACACACACACACACACACACACACACACACACACTACTGTGTAGATGTGATTTCATGTCATGGCTGCTCTGAATTAATAAAAATGTTCTAAATGAATCAAGGACCTTATGGGGATTACTTGCATTGATGAATATTAATGAATAGATGCAGTTAACCCTCTCACCCCTTGGGATGATACATAATTGTGTCTGATATGCCTAATTCATCTGAACAGACACATCTGAAGAAGTGTGGCGTGGGGGCTGGGAAGAGAACGCAGGATACCAGAAGCCCTCAGCAGACGGCTGCAGCTCCAGTCTTTTTCCACATGGCAGTGATCTCCACCAGGAGGCGCTAGAGAACAGTGATCTCCACCAGGAGGCGCTAGAAAACAGCGATCCCACCAGGAGGCGCTAGAGAGCAGCAATCCCACCAGGAGGCGCTAGATAGCAGCGATCCCACCAGGAGGTGCTAGAGAGCAGCGATCCCACCAGGAGGCGCTAGATAGCAGCGATAAGAGAGAAGTCATCGTCACATAGAGAGCAGCGATCCCCACCAGGCTGCAGAGAGTTGTCATTGCCACCAGGAGGTGATAGAGAACAGCAATCCCCATCAGGCTGCAGATTGCTGTCATTACCACCACGAGGCGCTGGAGAGCAGGGAGAGTAGTCATCATCCCTAGGGGGTGCTATAGAGCAGCCATCCCCATAAGGCTGTATATAGTGGTCATCACTAACCAGAGGTGACAGAGCAGCGATCCCTGCAAGGCTGCAGAGAGTAGATATCCTCCCTAGGGGGCGCTAGAGAGCAGCGATCCCTACCTTTGCCATATCCAGGAGTGGTGGCCTTCCCCTCCGGTGGCAGCCGTCCAGGGCTGCGTCTTCTGAGATGGTCCCTGCCGATGCCAACTCCAGCGCGTCACCCCCATCGGAGCTCTGCCCCAACTGCAGCCTGGCGTCGCTGGCAGCGGTGCCCGTGGGCAAAGCCGTGGCTCTGGGCCTGGTGCTGCTGGTGTTCATGGTGTGTGGCGTGTTGGGCAACGTCTTGGTCATCCTGTCAGTGGTGTGCCACCGGCACCTGCGCACGGTCACTCACTACTTCATCGTGAACCTGGCGGTGGCCGACCTGCTCCTGAGCGCCGCCGTGCTGCCCTTCTCGCTGGCCCTCGAGTTGTTTGGGCACTGGGTGTTCGGACGGCTGCTGTGTAACGTGTGGGCGGTGCTGGACGTGCTGTGCTGCACGGCGTCCATCCTCAGCCTGTGTGCCATCTCCGTCGACCGCTTCCTGGCCGTCAGCCGGCCGCTGCAGTACCCGGCGCTGGTGACCGGCCGGCGGGGGCTGGTCACCGTGGCGATGCTCTGGACGCTGGCGGCCGCCATCTCGGTGGGGCCGCTGCTGGGCTGGCGCCAGCCGATGCCCGAGGACGAGTCCGTGTGTCGGGTCAACGAGGACCCGGGCTACGTGCTCTTCTCCGCGCTCGGCTCCTTCTACGTTCCGCTGGCGGTCATCCTGGTCATGTACTGCCGCGTGTATGTGGTTGCCAGGCGACACTCCCGTGCCCGCTCCCGCTCGCTGAGGGATGGCGGAGCGACCTCGTTACGGATGCACTGCGGGAATGCTCAGAGCGTGACCAACAAGCAGGACAGAGGAGGAGGAGATGGAGGAGGAGGAGGAGGAGGAGGGGTGGGGGGAGAGTGGGGGGCACAGCAGAAGACCGGGACACTGAAGAAGAGCGGCCGGAGAAGCCTCCTCCGTCTGCTGAGGTTCTCGCGGGAACAGCGGGCGGCCAAGACGCTGGGGATGGTGGTCGGCTGCTTCATCCTCTGCTGGCTACCCTTCTTCCTGGTGCTGCCCATTGGTAAGTGTGTGTGTGTGCGTGTGTGTTTCAGTATGTGTCTGTGTGTGTGTGCATGACTGTGTGTGTGTGGTATATGACTGTTTGTGTGTGTGTGTGTGTGTAAGTGTGTGTGTGTGTGTGTGTGTGTGTGTGTGTGTGTGTGTGTGTGTGTGAATACTAACCTGTCCTTTTACTCCTGTTTGTTTTGCATCAATGTTCATGTTCATCCATTCATAAGACTGAAAGAGGAGGAGAAAAGGAGGAGAGAGAGAGGAGGAGAAGGATGAGGAGAGAGAGTGAGGAGAGAAGGAGAGGTTGGGAGAGGAGGAGAAGAGAGAGAGAGAGAGGAGAGGGAGGAAAAGACAGAAAGGCGGAGAGATGAGAAG
This sequence comes from Alosa alosa, assembly GCF_017589495.1. Classification (NCBI taxonomy): domain Eukaryota; kingdom Metazoa; phylum Chordata; class Actinopteri; order Clupeiformes; family Clupeidae; genus Alosa; species Alosa alosa. Next base: position 10,317,530 of record NC_063200.1, read on the forward strand.
ACAGGAGAGGAGAGAAGTGGAGGAGAAGAGAGAAAGGGAAGTGTGTGTGTGAGAGTGTGTGTGTGAGAGTGTGTGTGTAAGAGTGTGTGTGTGAGAGTGTGTGTGTGTGTGTCACTAGGCTGCGTGCTCAGTCCACTGCTCTTCACCCTGCTGACACATGACTGCACTGCAACCTACAGCAACAACCACATAGTGAAATTTGCTGACGACACAACTCTGGTGGGTCTCATCACCAAGGGCTTACGAGACTCAATACAGGTTGGAGGTCGACCTTCTGACCACGTGGTGCAGGGGACAACAACCTCCTGCTGAACGCCAGCAAGACCAAGGAGATTGTTGTTGACTTGAGAGGTCACACCCGACACCTGCCACTGACCATCGACGGTGCTGTGGTGGAGAGAGTGAGCAGCACCAAATTCCTGGGGTGCACATCAGTGAAGACCTCTCCTGACCACCAACACTGCATTACTGGCTAAGAAAGCTCAGCCGCTTCTCTACTTCCTGCGGAAACTCAGGCGAAGCAAGTGCTCCACCAGCCATCATGACCACATTCTACCGAGGCACCATTGAGAGCATCCTCTCCAGCTGTATCGCTGTGTGGGGGCGGAAGCTGCACTGAATACAACAGGAAAGCCCTGCAGCATAGTGAACACAGCTGGAAGGATTATTGGTGCTTTCTCCCCTCCCTGAAGGACATTTACACCTCCCACCTCACCAAGAAAGGACCACCAAAATTGTGAGTGATGCAAGTCACCCCCCGCCACAATTTGTTTGATCTACTGCCCTCTGGGAAGAGGTACAGAAGCCTGCGCCCCAAGCACCACCAGACTCACCAACAGCTTCATACACCAGGCTGTTAGGATCCTGAACTCTCTCCCCTTCTCCCCCTCCACCCTCAGCTACATAACATCCTGGACTTTTAGACCCAAAATGGCTGCCTTGCACTACTCCACTTGCACTACTCCACTTGTACACTTGCACACTTGCAACTTGTTGTTGTTGTCCTGTTGTCCTGAACACTTCTGAACACACTTCTGCTGCTCTTACATAACTTGCACCACTATGCCACTTGCATACTTAGGTCAAACAAAACTACCTCAGCCATTTATTGGCCTGACTTTTGCACTATTATATTGACTGTCTACTGTATGCACAATTGCACAATTTCTACCAAATTTTGCTGCTCTTATTTCTTCATTGTATGTGCCTTCTTATTTTACTTTTATATTGTTTACTTGAATGTTATGTTTGTCTGTGGACCTAATTGGTAAAATATGTCTTGTCTCCGCCGTGGGATAGTAGGAAACGCAATTTCGATCTCTTTGTATGTCTTGACATGTGAAGAAATTGACAATAAAGCAGACATTGACTTTGACTTTGAAAAAAGGTAGCTAGAGAAGAGAGACGTCAACTCTCAGCAGTTGACAGATAAAGTGAGAGTGTTTTGACATCAGCACCAGTCAACAAGGTCTGATTCCTTCGTTGCCCATCACTGATCACACTGAGAAATCTCATCTCAAGTGCACTGAGCTGGGAAACACAAATTATCTCGCGCTCGCTCAGACTGCTGGAAAATGCTCTCATGAGATATGTGCACTCCACTTAAGAGCGAGCAAGAAAAAGATGAAGGGAGAGAGAGAGACGGAGGACGGAAGAGAGGTAACGATAGATGGTGAGAAAGAGGGAGAGAGAGATGCAGTCAAAATATTGAGAATGATGGAATGATGGAGATGGAGAGAGTGAAAACAGGATAGAAAGAGATGAAGAAAGAGAGTGTACTGTTTCACTTGTTGG
>NC_063200.1:10324323-10344323 GCF_017589495.1 Alosa alosa
GAGTGGTATTTAGTGGGTTTTGAAGTTAAATTATTTGATTGACGTATACTATGTGTGGAGAGCATCCACTCACCATCTTTATCTCATTTTTGACGTAGGTGGCATTTAGAGGCTTTTACATCTGAACCCTTCGCATGGTCAAGGACATTGTAAATTGGTCTTTCTGTCCATTTATGTCTACTCACATAACTTAAAAACAACTGGATCTATGTACTTCAAACATTTATACAAGGTAGAGGATCAACATGTGTCGTTTCTCTTATTTTATATTTTTTCCTTTAAAGATACTGTGTGTGATTCTAGTGATGGGGACGAGACCACCTATGCCGAGTCCAAGTCAAGACCGAGTCTTTGAAGGGTCGAGACCGAGTCTGTTGGTTTCCAAATACAGTCGAGTCCGAGTCAAGACCGAGTCTTTGAGGAAGCAAGTCCTTTAGGAGTCGAGACCGAGTCGAGACCAAGACCATAAAAAGATGTCAGTTTTCATATTCATAATTTAATATCACCCCAGTTAATAATCAACCATTAGGCCTACAGACTAAGCTAGATTGGGAATTGTTTAGAGGAGCAGTCTTAACGTCTTAATATGGACTATGCTGACCTACAGACACTCACTGGCAGCAGAGCCATAGAGATAAATAAACGGCTCTGACGGAAGTATCTTTGCATTGCACCATGGGATGTCGTTTTTAAATAATGCCGGTCAACATTGCATTTTATTATTATTGTTGTTATGTGTTGTGTGTTTTTTTAATATGAACATAAAAAACGCGTTGGTCTCGAGGACTCGGTCTGAAATTACGAGTCTTTCTCCTCCCACTGTGGTCCGAGACCGAGTCAAGACCGAGTCTTTGAAGGAACGAGTCCGAGACGAGACCGAGAAAGCAGAAATTGGTCTCCGAGACCGGACTCGAGTACTACATCACTATGTGATTCTAAGTAATTTTCTTTCCTTTTCCTTAAAGGTACTGTGTGTGATTCTAAGTGATTCCTAACCTGTGAAACTTTTTGTCACGTTCAGCCAATGTCAACTCATGATCCATTCATTCTGTGAGTAATAAAACAAAAAGGTCTTCGTTCACTGGCCTGTCTCCATGAACTGGAAAACAAAGTGGAGTAAGTCTGCCTGTCCCCCAAAACTGTTCCAACTGTTCCATAAACAGGACCGAGTTCTGTCTGAGAATTTCTGGCTTTTTAAGGGTTAGCTGCAGTTCATTTTTGGCCCTTTACAGGGAAGAATTTTGCAGTGGAGAATATTCCCTCACGTGAAAAGGTGACCAAGTTTGAGTGTTACAGATGCTAGTGGGTTTAGTTTACACACCACATATGTCCAACTCTTTATATGGATTACATTTATTTTCTTACATGAATCTATATGGCATTTGTGTGTGTTTGTGTGTGTGTGTGTGAGAGAGAGAGAGAGAGAGAGAGACATGATATCAAATCAATCTCAAGAAAAACACACAGAGAAATGGCAGGGTATCATGTTTCGTTTTAATGTTTTTACTTTTTTGAAATCATCTTTATATGGCCATCCATAAGACTCGTTACTTGTCACGGGGATCAAGCATCCTTGCACTCCACAGCCAACAAAATGACACCATCAAACAGCTTCAATTCTACCAAGGCAGGGTTGGGGGGTGCAGGAAGAAGGGGGTACAGCATACAGTAAGCAACCTCACACTGAAAGCTCATCGTCTCTCATTCTGCACATTAACATACATCACATAGTAGAGAGGCATAGAAAAAACATCCAAGCAAAGTGTGTTTGTCTGTTTGTGTGTTTGTTGGGATGTGTGTAAAATGTGTATGCAAAAGCATGTATGTGTTTGTTTGTATCTTTGTGTATAAGATTCAGCTTGTGTGTGTTTGTGTGTGTGTGTAAGCACAAGATGCCTATGTGTGTACTGTATGTGTCTGCATGTGTAAACCTGTGTGTGTGTGTGTGTGTGTGTGTAAGGGCACGCATATATAGGTGGTTGACATCTGTCTGGAGAGTAGTGAAGTGCTGCTTAAGGCATGTGTGATTGCCCAAAACTCCTGGGCATGTGGCATGACTGGGTGACCATGTGGTGGGGTATTAACAGGGAACTGCCCCTGCTCCTACTCCTGCCACAGACAGCCTCACCGTGACACACACACACACACACACACACACACACACAAGGCCAACGTGTGTCTGTCTGTGGGTAAAAAGCATACTTCGACCCCACCCCAATACGCCAGATGCATTTGGACCCGAAAGCGAAGAGAATAATACAATCACTGGAACATGGAGTTTAAGACAAACTATCATCTATTGAGTGGCCTCTAGAGGCTTCCACTGAAGTGTTTGTGAGTCTGTGGGTGAGTGTATGTTTATGCAACACACACCTTCCAATCACACTGTGTTTCAAATAGCACCAGGGCCAGAGAGGTTGCTATGGGCAACATCCAATCTGAAAAGTGTTGCCATGACAAATAAACAGACAGGGGCCACAAGTCATTGGTCAATGAGAGGGTCTCGGAGGCTGAGTCAGAATGAGGGAGAAGGAAAAGAAAAAAGAGGGGGAAGAGGGAGAGGTGGACGGAGAGAACAGAGAAATACTTTAGGACTCGGGAGAACTTGCGCTTCGTCTGCTGCCAAATCCCCCCGTCTAAAGGTTGAAAGTTCCCAGCCTCAGAGAGGAAGAAGGGATGAGTCATGAGAGGCATCATCCCGCCTCTGACAGATGTGCATTCCAACAGCAAGCATGCACAATGGAGACTCGTACTCAAAAAAGACTCGGAAAAGGTACAATAGAACGGCAGTGGCCCCAGTCCACCCCTGGCACAGAAACCACAGACTGAGAGTGATTATACAATGCTAGAATTAGAAGTGGATAAAATAACTATAATAATAGTCAAGGAAATGATGAGTGCAAAAAATGTGAGGAGCCACAGGGATTCTGAGAGGTGTGTGAAGGACCATGACAGCGGAGCCAAGGTGTCTCAGTCCAAGAATATGTCTCAAGGTGTCTCAATCCTACTCTTGACCTCTCAGTAGGATGCTAAGATGTCCGAGACATATTCTTGCACTCTCTATAGGAAGCCAAGATGTCTGAATCCTACTCTTGTGCTCTCAGTAGGATGCCAAGATGTCTGAGACATATTCTTGAACTCTCTATAGGACGTCAAGATGTATCCTACAGTACTCTTGCACTCTCTGTAGGGAGCCAAGATGTCTGAAACCTCGGAGGTCTAATGTCAAACCGCCAAATGAGCACTCACTCCTGGATGTACTGGAGAAGGCTACTGTGTTCCAAACCATCATGAGGGGAGTAGGCTGACAGCTCTGAGACCAAGGACCGGTTGAACAGTCATGGTTTCTGTCCTAGATGCTGCTGACCATAACTAGCGGGAAACTATAATGCTCTGAGGCTGAAGACCTTACAGCCGGGCTACACCGGGTCCAATTGAAGCGCTTATTTCGAGGAGCGCAAAAATAGTTTTTTTCAAAAGTACGTGCCGCTATCACGTCTGGTTTAGCCAGTTCCATTGATTATAGTGGAAGTTAGTTGTTGGAGCAGATGCTCCGCGAAAGGCATGCTTCAGTTATGTGTCTGGTGTAGCCTGCCTCATGACATGAGCACTAGAGTCCAGGAATCTCAGCTCCATGTGATGTGAGAGGGTCAGTGTTCTCTCTCTAAAAATCTACTCTTTCTGCTAAGACCCAGGGAGAGGCTTAAAATGATGTGCTAACATGCAATAACGCCACAGCTAGCCCTTGGCTGTCTCATCAAAGAGCAACATTTCAGGGCATTCGTGACTTACAATCACAAAATAGAAACTGGCACCTTTGGATCGGTTAACATCTGCCTTCAACACCATTACTGGGCAGCCCTTTCTGCTCTCAATTAGAACAAGATATAAAAAACATATAAAATACAAACCCACTCAGATCACAAGGCTAAACAGACACAACACTTGCACATGTGTTTCTGGTATCATTCTAGCTTGGACAGAAAAGAAAACTTACACTGAGCTTCATAAGGGAGTTTGGATGACAATTAGTAAACGTGTTAGCTTTAGCATTACATCTATTTTATCCAAAGCGACTTACAAATACCAACTGCATGGGGCCAGTCTCCCTAAAGCAACTTGTGGTTAAGTGTCTTGCTCAAGGGTACACCACTGGCAACCAGGAATCAGCCCACAACCTTTTTTCTACATGCTAGCCACGTTCCTTAACCACTACACAACCACATGTACACTTATTAGCATAGGAGAGCAACCACATTTACACTTATTAGCATAGGAGAGCCGCAACCGACAGCCTAATTATATACTAATGCGCTTCCCCTTTCACAGTTGTTAAGAAGAATTATTTTTGTCACTTCCTGCCTTAATCTCTAAATATACATGTATCTCTTTTCCCTATAGTTGCCTCTACAATACATCTCTCTTTGTTAGGCTAAGAGAAAGCTAAGGCGCTGCCAACTTTTGGTCTTTTTTACCACCGGCACATGATTGAATCCTCAGCAACAGATCCAAAAAGGACAAGTATTGGTCTTCTTCCCTTGCTTTTTAAACTACAGCTTCTCATTCAGGTTTAATTAAAACCTAGACACTTCAACCCTGAACTCCTATCAACACTAACAGTTAGCCCCCAACTTCTCCAACACAAACATTAGCAAATAATTCCACTGACAACCCTGTCAACACTACCAGTTATCATCTGCTACCTTCAGCTCACAATCCCACAAACACTGCCAGTTAATGATTCATCTTTCACAAGGGGCCGGATGCCTCAGTGAGTGTTATCTTCAGCCTGGGGCCTCTCGTACAGACACAACCGGTATAGGTGAAGCTACAGGTAGAGTTTGTATTCACACAAGCTGTCTTAAACACGTTCAGGTCTTTTCCAACTCATGATCACATCACTTGAAAACACATTCTAAAGCTTTGAGAAGCAGATCATGATGCTACACAACTTTCTTTTTAAAAATCAATTTTTAAAAAAAATGTGATTGTACTACATATGGACTTATTGTCAAATTTATGCTGACTTTACCAACTAACTTGGACAGGATCATTCATGTCATTCTCACAACTCACACACATGAATCCCATGGATAGGACACAAAGAGAAAGAGCACTCACCTGCCAATCAGAGCCCAGCTAAGACAAACACCCTGCGAATCAGAGCCCAGCTAAGACAAGTAGACTCCCAATCAGAGCCCAGCTAAGACAAGTACCCTCCCAATCGGAAACCCCGCTAGGACAAGTACCCTCTGAGTCAGAACTCTGCTAAGGCAAGTACCCTCCCAATCGGAATTCCCGCTAGGACAAGTACCCTCTGAGTCAGAACTCTGCTAGGGCAAGTACTCTCCCAATCGGAAATCCCGCTAGGACAAGAACCCTCTGAATCAGAACTCTGATTGGTCAAGCACCCTGTCAATTGGAACTCTTCTAGGACAAGTACCCTCTTAATCAGAACTCTATCAAATCAGAATTCCACTGGGACTGGAACTACTACTGGCTGAATCAGAACTCAACTAGCAACTCAACTCAACTGTCCCAAGCAGAACACCACAGCAAGTATAACCCAAATAGGACAGCAGTGGATTCTGTAACAGACTTGGGTCCAGAGAGTCTTGGACGGTTCTGGGGTGGACCCGCTCCAGTCATCTGGGATGAATCCATGAGGAACACATGTGTGTAAGGAGCTGTGATGTGTGGAGCAGTGTGGACGAGTCACTGCCAATCTAACCCCTGACTCAGGAGGGGAACGCTACACCACAATGGCACCGCCACACTTTCAGTTGCCCTGTCCTGCTCTCCTCTGGCAAAAAAAAAAAAAAAAAACAAAGGGAAAAAAATGCTCGGCTACACTAATCTGACCCCTTCATTTTTTAAAACGAATGTTAAATAAAAAATAATAGAAAGTACAGTATAAAACACTAAATCATACAATCAGAAGTGCTCAAACATAAAGTGTTGTTTTGTTTTAGTTATTTATCCATTTTTTCCTTCACGAGGCAAATACATGGTTTTTGTAAGGTCTCCTTGAGAGTGGTGGGTTGGAAGGTCGGGGTAAGGAGGCAAAAGGGGTAAGAGGAGTGGGAGGAGACGGGGTGTGTGGGGGTGGGAGGGTGTGTGTTGTAGAGGGTTGTGGGGGAGGACATGGATGCCCTCTGGAGGATTTGGCTGATGGGGTGGGGGTGGGGGTGTGATGTCATGACTAACACCCCCATCTCCTGGTGACCCCCCCCCCCCCAAACCTCCTCTTCTTCTCACACGCTGGACGGGGCTTAACCCAGGCTGGTGATGTTGGCCCTGCCCCCGGGTGGGGCAACGATGCGCTGGGTGTTGCGTCGGGGGATGTTGTCATCAACTTGAGCGCCTGAGCAGAGAACACCAAGGGGTGAGCTCATTCGCCCTACATAAGGCACAATCTTGTTTAGAATTAAAGCACTAAACATCAAGGCGTGAGCTCATTCGCCCTACATAAGGCACACTCTCGTTTAGAATTAAAGTACTAAACATCAATTCCTTGCAGAAATCTAATTTTGGTTTGAGTTTTACATAACAGGCAATGATTTGAATATGGATTGAAATAGAGACTCATCAGAGAGGCTTGAAACGGCCTCTCACCAGAGAGACAAAAGACAGACTCATATTAGCATTAAAGCAACACAATGTAGGGCTTGTACCTTAACATTTCAGATTCATTTTGATGCCACACTATGATGTCTCTTGGAAAAATGTGATGTTGCAAAAATTCATGAAAAGTTCTACATTGTGTTACTTTAACAACATTAGGATAAGTGTTTACAATGGGAAATTCCAATGAGAAATCCTCTGGAAACAGAGACAGAATTGGCAAGTCATGGCAGAGTGTACGTATGTGACTGCTACAGTGTACAGTGTGAAACATTATAGAAATGAAAGGTTATAGAAACATAGGAGCTGTTTAATATGAGAAAGCTCTGGATTTTGCATGGAAGTCTATGTCAAAGACACAGAAGTGCTCTCAAAGACATGGCAGCATTTAAAATAGGCTACATTGGCAACATTGTTGATAGGGCAAGAACATTTGGTTGCTCAAATCCAGTGTCCTTAAGATCAGTAGGCAGGTTTACTAGCGTTAGCAATATCTCATAGAAAAGCACACCAGAGAAACTTAGGCCAGATTGGTTTATCAGAGTTAGTGTTAGCATGCAAAAGCTCATAGAAATTCTCAGAGAGACTGAAGCCAGACTGGTGTGTTAGCGTTAGCATGCAATAGCTCATAGAAAGGCTTACCAGAGAGACTGAATCCAGACTGGTGCAGGTTGCGAACGGGCTGAGATGGCTGCTTAGCGGGAGAAGTCTTTGCAGAGGACGCGGGGGTCAACGTCTTTGGGGTGACGGACACCTCACAAACAGGTCCGTCATACAGGCCACGGGGAACACCCCTCAGCTCAGCCAGCTATAGGACGACAGAGAGAAAGATCAGTTTCTCACCACAGACAGAGAACAGTCACACCACAGACAGAGATCAGTCTCTCACCACAGACAGAGATCAGTTTCTCACCACAGACAGAGATCAGTCTCTTACCACAGACAGAGATCAGTCACACACCACAGACAGAGATCAGTTTCTCACCACAGACAGAGACCAGTCACACCACAGACAGAGACCAGTCACACACCACATAGAAGACCAGTCTCACTTTCACTCCCTCTCTCTCTCACCCTGCTGCGAGCCTTTATCCTCTTGTAGACGTAGTCAGGGAAGGGTTTGCGGGCGACGAAGCGTCCAGAGCCCTCTGTGGTGTGGAGGGTTCCCTCCTCCAGGACGATCTTGCCCTGGCTGATCACCACCAGTGGCCCCCCACGGACCTCCATCCCCTCAAAGATGTTATACTCCACCTCCTGTAACGGTCACAGACATCAGGTTAGACATGCACACACACACACACACACACACACACACACACACACACACACACACACACACACACTGACATGAACCTCCAGCCCCTCAAAGATATTCCACAGCCTGCAAGAGTCACATAACTGCACATGCACATACACACACTATTCTACCCATTCATATGCCCCCTAGAGGCTGTGTCATGCATTGCAGTCATCTTCATGTCTTGCGTTGCATGATGAAGTGGGCGTCTCCAATACTAAACTGAGCTTTTGAAAGACATCATCTCTGAGGTAGTGTGTTAGGCACTGTTTTTGCATTGGTGTGTGCATTTGGCAGTGAGGGTATGTGTATGAGGTAGAGAGTGAGTGAGCATTTGTAAGCACATTAGAACCATGACTGTGACTGTGTGCATGACTTATGCAGTAAGGGAGGGGTTAACAATGTGTGTGTGTGTGTGTGTGTGTGTGTGTGTGTGTGTGTGTGTGTGTGTGTGTGTGTGTGTGTGTGTGTGTGTGTGTGTGTGTGTGTGTGTGTGTGTGTGTGTGTGTGTGTGTGTGTTGGGCAGTGTGATCATCCTACTTCATGCTACTGGAACTGAAGTCATGGTAATCTGGTAAACCCCAATGGGCCAGAACAGCATGAGGTCATCCATACAGCCTGCACATCCCTGAACAACACACACTACAAATAACCAGTTTCTCTATTCACACACACACACACACACACACACACACACACACACACACACACACACACACACACACACACACACACACACACACACACACAAACACACACTACAAATTACCAGTTTCTCTATTCACACACACACACACACAACAAATTACCAGTTTCTCTATTCACACACACACACACACTATTCACACACACATGCACGCACGCCCGCACACGCAGACACACCACAGTTTCCCCTAATCATATGTCATATTCCATATATACACACACACAGGCACTAACACACACAGAAATATGAACACATGCTTGTACACAATCCACACACACACATATGCAGGTCCACAAGACACACTATATCTCTCTCTCCCTCTCTCTCTCCCACACACACACACCGCCCAGCAGTTCCTTTCCTGACAGAAAGGAAAAACACTAACTTAACTATGAAAGCCAAAGAATTATGAGTCAGTGAGTGCACACACACACACACACACACACACACACACACACACACACACACACACACACACACACACACAGGGCTGCTAGCAATCAGGAGGGACATGATCCAGTACTAAAAGTTCGGAGATGACATCATTGCCATGAGTCACTGGTAGGCCTCCACCCTGGCCCTAGTGACCTCAGCCAATCAACAGGTAGCCTGCTCTAGCTCAACCAATCACATGCAGGCTGTCATAACCTAAACCAATCATCAGCTAAACCTAAACTTAAATGAACCAATTAACAATATGCCTGTGAGCATTCAAATCTGACTCGTATTCATGTCTACATGATCAGAGTATAGAGAAGGATGAGGGCAGACGCAGGCGGGAGAATGAGTCTCTAAACCCACATGAAACATTTCAAAAACATGGAAATTTAGGCGTCAGTTGTTGCCTTGCGACAATATTTTTCCTCAAGCAAGTGTCTCTGTTGTCATGTTAGTGTGGGTATTAATAAGTTGCTAAGTTACCGACATGGAATGTTTTGGAATGTAGTGTCTGATGTTTCCCCCATGTCTTTTTTAACGTCTAGTTCCCTACATACTGAACTCAATAGCCTTTTATAGTGAGTGGGTGAGTGAGTGGGTGAGTGGGTGGGTGGGTGAGGGAGAGAGTGAGTGGGTGGGTGAGTTGACAAGTGGAGTTTTCAGACACAGACACATACAACACCCCCCTCTAAGAGGGTAAATGTGCTAAACCTGCAGACCAGAGACCAGCTGAATGACCTCATTCTCACACCCCAAGCAGGAACAGTTTGATTGCGTTCCGTTAGAGGGGTAGTTCTCAAGTTCATTGGGTGGGGCCTTAAAGGAGAACTCCAGCCGATTTTAACACAGAGCACAGTCGATCATGTTCATGGAATACAGTCGGTTGGAAAAAACGTGAAAAAAATCGGTGCTGTCTGAGGTGAGTTAGCCAGCTAGCGGCTAAAGCAGCCAAGGTGCCTGGAAGCTGTGCTATGAGGGCATGTACTAAACTGTGCCGTTGTGCCTCCTAACAGACTCAAAATGTCAAGAAAAGTGTTGTGCAACATGAACAGGGTCCTTAAATGACACCACTGTGCGTGTGTTAAATCCAATAATTGTGAAGGAACGGTGTAAATCCTGTGTTTGTAGCCTAGGCTGTCTGCCAACTTTTTCCCTCCATTGTTTCCTGTATCCTGTAAGTCCATACCGTAGTGGAATTCATGCCTTTTCACATTTCCACGGTGGCCAAACGTGAAGTTTATGTACAAAATAAGGATGAATTATCATTGCAATGTTTATATATTATTATTATACGGCTCTTCACAATGCAAGTAGAACGCTCCATTGATTTGAATGGGATTTCCCAAAGTTCTACCGGTCATTATTTTAGTCTAAGGACCTCTAAATATTGACCGCTGTCAATGGCAACGGATTTTCATTCAAAAGTGAAGGCAGACGGTTGATCAGCTGTGTTCTAAAGAACGTTTGATTCAAATTTAGCGTGTGTTGCGAACTATTTGTTTCTCAGCAAAAGCCACAACGAAACGGTAACAAATAAATGTAGAGACATATCATGGAGTTTATTTTTTCATTTTGGCAAGTAGCCATATACTTAAGCGGGATAATGTATAGAACGCTGGTCATTTTTGGGAAAATAAGTCCCTTCAGGGTGAAGCAAGACCGGTTCACCCTGTCGGGACTTATTTTCCCAATAATGACATGGACGCTCCAAATGAGGGCTACAGCTGCGTGCTACTGAATGGAATATGGAGTATAAGTACTCTATAGTATAGTATAGTATAGTATAGTATATATACTCTTTTGATCCCGTGAGGGAAATTTGGTCTCTGCATTTATCCCAATCCGTAATTAGTGAAACACACTCAGCACACAGTGAACACACAGTGTGGTGAAGCACACACTAATCCCGGCGCGAGTGAGCTGCCTGCAACAACAGTGGCGCTCGGGTGCTAACCAGTAGGCCACGGCTGCCCCTCAAAGGGACCAAAGATGACAGAATGCAAGTCAATGGAAGCTAGCCGGGTGTTTTTTCATTTTTCACACAGATCTCTGTTTCTCAAGGTCACCGAGTGCTGTCGGTATGAAAAAAAACAAAAAAACAATTGCCATGATTTTAAAGATGCCCCTAGAGTATAGCACTATAGCTGCCTGGCTACTCTAGCTGTTGGCTGCAGCAACTCGAGCTAGGTAGCACTGATTTTTTTCATTTTTTTCCGTACAGAAAGCACTCGGTGACCTCAAGAAAGAGATCTGTGTGAAAAATTGCCTGAGTTCTCCTTTAAAGACAACTCAAAGCCTACAGATTTCCACAGAGCGTCTCCAGCTGGGAGAACTATACAGTGACATCAGCGGCGGTGATCTGGCACCTTGTCGTCTGTTGAGCTAATGCTCTCTACAGAGGCTACCTGGATGTAGCTGAACCCCACTGGTGGATGACTGTTTGCCCCTTGGGAGTAATTTATGGAATTTTGGCTCTTGGAAGAGATGATCTCATTATACTAAGCAAGGACTGTGCTCAGCTCTGTATGTGTGTGTGTGTGTGTGTGTGTGTGTGTGTGTGTGTGTTTACTGGGGTTCCTTACAGAGTTGTGGCTCTTGGCAGAGATGATCTTGGTGATGTCGGGGTCCCAGAGCACCAGGTCAGCATCGGAGCCCACGGCGATGCGACCCTTACGGGGGTACAGGTTGAAGATCTTGGCTGCGTTGGTGCTGGTGACCGCCACAAACTGGTTCTCATCCATCTTCCCTGTGACCTACACACACCAGGATCACAGAAATCATCATGCAGTATACATCACAGTAGCACAGTTATCCAATGCATGTGTGTGTGTGTGTGTGTGTGTGTGTGTGTGTGTGTGTTTCTTACCACACACTTGTCCCAGATGAGAGACATTCTCTCCTCAGTGCCGTTGGTGCCCTCGGGGATGAGGCTGAAGTCATCTTTGCCCACGGCACGCTGGCAAGTGTTGAAGGTGCAGTGGGCACTGCCAGTCACCTGCAGATCACCGCTACATAATACACATATATCATAAGTCATATCAACTAGCTGTCTTAGAGCTTTGATACCCATGTAAGGCATATTCATGTGTGTATGAGTGTATGAGTGTGTGTGTGTGTGTGTGTGTGTGTGTGTGTGTGTGTGTGTGTGTGTGAGTGTGTTTGTGTATGTTCATGAGTGTGTGAGTGTGTGTATGTATTTGTGTGTGCGTGTGTGTGTGTGTTCATGTGTGTTTGTGTGTTCATGAGTGTGTGTGTGTGTTTCTCACCAGGACAGCAGAGAGTTGAGATAGTCAGGGGTCATGGGGTCAGGGCTCAGAGGAGGAGATGTCACAAAAGCCGCCGCCTTTGCCCAGTTCTTGCTCCAATAGTGCGAGCCGTCCGTGCCAAGACTAGCAGTGATTGGCTCTCCATACACAACAGTGCCTAAAACAGACCAATCACAACACCCCAGTTAAAAAAAAACATCCAATCCGAAGCTGCTCTGAGCTGTATCCGCTATGTTATAACCGTGTGGCTTCAGGCCAAGATCATCTGCGCCAGATGTTTCCAGGGTCTTTGGGGAGCACAAGGCCACACTTAGAACAGCACTGCAGAGCAAACGCTTGCTCCAGTTCCAAGAATCAAGAATAACATCCCTGAGAAACCACTCTGTATCATCCCTGTAGGAAGCCACTCTGTCAGATGCTTATCAAGTTGATCCGGCATTTGTCACTATTTTGGGGCAATGCTGCAAGTATCACATGACCAGTGCATAGTGTTCTGATTGGATTCTTGTGACAAGTTGGTAACACCGATGATTAAACTTAAACATCTTTAAATGTGTTGATACATGGGGCAGTGTTTTGGCCAATGTTGCTAGGCAACCACATAACTGGTTCCATGTCTTCTGATTGGATGATGATGAAAATGTGCCTACTGATGATTAAAGTTCTCCAGAAAAATAGCTATGGCTCAATATCAATGGGATTGTGCCAGAACAGCAACACTCGGAAACACTGCCCAGCAACGCTGCTAAAAAAGTGGCCTTTTGTTTAATCAGCTTCAGTTAAAATTGTTGCCACATATCAGTAACAGGGCAAAGTATCCTAAACACTGCAACGCTGCTAAGAAAGCTGCCCAGTGTATCATGACCCAGAGAAACTGGACACACCCTACAGCAGTGGTTCTTAACTGGTCTGGCTTTGGGACCCACAATTTCCCATGTTCATGAAGTCACGACCCATATATATTTTATAGCGTTCAAGACAACAGATTTGGTGAGCTACATGCTAAGAAAGGCGAAGTGCCTGTAGGCCTATTTGTTTGGAACATGCTGTTTGGCATTACATTTGTGAAGCCTCCAACTCCTGATGTCACCTTAAAGTACTTGACAGGTCTGTCTTTGACAGGTGTACTTTATTATGAGGCATTTTCACTCATGTTCCAGCAATTGTGAACATCGCACACTGTGGATTCTGCACCATTTCATCTCAATTTAAGTCTATTTGAAATGGGCGATTTCTTCTTTTTTTTTAACCACAAGCTCCGCGACCCACTTTTGGGTCCCGACCCACCAGTTAAGAACCACTGCCCTACAGTATACGCCACCGCACCTTGGCACCAACGCGTGGCACACTCCCCTTTCCACTTTGGATTCCGTTAGACTGCCCTGTGGCCAGTCCGATCCCGCACACCCACCAAACCCTTTTGCAGTCGTCGCCCTGGAGATTACCATTCAGTTCTATTTGTGTCGGGCCCGCTCAGTAAAGTCCATTGTTTAGTGAATGCTTGTCACTTGAGAATTTCTACACTGGTGTGTCGGCGTGCTTATGTTGGCGCCTACATGCGGGGCGTGTAACTCGTGGCTCCGCCCCTCTCCGTACTCATGCCGACGCCTACATGCGAGTGTGTAACTCGGGGCTCCGCCCCTCTCTCACCTTTCTTTCTGGCCATGGCGATGACATCAGCAGCACTCCTGCTCATCACCTTGGTGATGTAGAGGGGGCAGTTGGTCTGATTGGCGATGGTCACTGAGCGGTTCACTGCCTCAGCCTCCACCTTTGGGGGGGAGTGTGTTACACATCAGTCTGCACAAACACATCAGGCCTGAAGATACTGTGGGGTCTGAGTTGAGTGTGTGTGTGTATGTGTGTGTGTGTGTGTGTGTGTGTGTGTGTGTGTGTGTGTGTGTTGTGGTGTGTGTGTGTGTGTGTGTGTGTGTGTGTGAGTGTGTGCGTGTGTGTATGTGTGTGTGTGAGTATGTGTGTGTGTGCGTGTGTGCACAAGGTGTGTGTGTGATTCACCTCCTCTGGGCGGCTGAGCACGTGGCCCTCTGGTCCTGTGATTCCAAGAGACAGGATACGCTGCTGCTCCTGAGAGAGTGAAGAAAGGACAGGAGAGGAGGAAGAGGAGGAGAGGAAGAGGAAGAGGAGGAGAAAGATGAGGAGGAAGAGCAGATGAAGAGGTGAGAGACTGTGTGAGAAGGAGAGGAGAGAGGCTGAGAATCATGCAGATGGCCACAGCAACACATGATGACGACAGACTCCATCTTTAACCAATAAGCAGCATGTGTTTCCACTCCAGGACGTCACATAACTGAGGGATGACCAAAGCTTCACAACACTTCTGCAATCGGACACAGGTCTCTGCTCTGACTCAGAACTGCTGTGGCGGGTGCTGAGCAGTGTGTGTGTGTGTGTGTGTGTGTGTGTGTGTGTGTGTGTGTGTGTGTGTGTGTGTGTGTGTGTGTGTGTGTGTGTGTGGGTGTGTTTACCTCAGCGATGATATCTCCATTCTCAGCGTGCACTTGAGCGATGGCTCCCAGGTCACGGATGGTGCTGAACACCTCGTACACCTGTATTGATACAAACACACACACACACACAACTCTACAGCACTTGTGGAAACACAAACACACATATGCAAAACATCTCACACACCTACAGGGTTGTAAACACACACATACATTAAGCACCTCATACAGCTGAAGGCACACAAAACACACTTGACACCTCCAACACCTGCACAAACACACACTCCCTTTCTCACACACATAGACACACACTCCCTCTCTCACACACACAAACACACACTCCCTCTCTCACACACATAGACACACACACACCCTCTCTCACACACATAGACACACACACTCCCTGTCTCACACATATGGACACACACTCCCTCTCTCACACACATGGACACACACTCCCTCTATCACACACATGGACACACACTCCCTTTCTCACACACATAGACACACACACTCCCTCTCTCACACACACAAACACACACTCCCTCTCTCACACACATAGACACACATTTATCTGTACTCTCCCAACAGAATCACCAGAATCATCAGATGCATCCATTATGAGAGACCATAAGTAGCCGTGCAGCAGGGAGCCCATCAGTAGGCATGTATGTATGTGTGTGTGTGTGTGTTTGTGTGTGTATGTGTGTGTGTGTGTGTGTGTCTGTGTGTGTGTGTGTGTGTGTGTGTGTGTGTGTGTGTGTGTGTGTGTGTGTGTGTGTGTGTGTGTGTGTGTGTGTGTGCGTCCAGAGCACAAAGCTCATTATGATTATCGTTAGGCAGCAGTAACAGCAGTGCTGGCTCTACAGAGCTCAACATTCCACACATGTGACAGCAGAATCAGCACCATCATGTCTCTGTTTCTCATGACACACATCAACACCAACACACACACACACACACACACACACACACACATACACACTTAATGATGTTCGTAATGAGCTGCTTTCTCTGGAAACAAAACTGTGATGATCGTAATGAGCTGTGTGCTCTGAGAAACGAAGATAAAATGCCAAAATATGTTTTTTATATACAACAAAACCTGAACTATAGACACAGTTAACAAACCAAAGTGGAGGTGCCATGGAGCTGTTTATCCCATGGCATAAACAGCAGATACAATAATGGCACTCGGACGATGCTCATATGTTTATGTAATTTGGGAAGTGACTCAGCGGATAAACTCGTCATAATTAGTATTTAATGTCCCTGGGAGTTGAGAAGCCCTGGCTAGGGACGACGGATGAAAATTAGCACTCACAGCTAACTCACAGCTGATTTACAGCTTTTGGTCAGTCAATTACGGTAATGAGCATCGTCCCTATCAAATAAATAAACAAATAAAGAAAGAAAGAAAGAAAGAAAGAAAGAAAGAAAAGCTCCTGTTCTATTGTTTGCTCTCTTCCAAGTGCACAGATACAGAAGGCTGTGTGTTTAGCCGTCTCAGCAGGAAGACAAAATGGCTGACTAGCTTTTCAAGGTTCTTGGGCGCTTTAGGTGATTATGTAAGCCTTACCTGTGTGTGTGTGTGTGTGTGTGTGTGTGTGTGTGTGTGTGTGTGTGTGTGTGTGTGTGTGTGTGTGTGTGTGTGTGTGTGTGTATGTGTGTGTATGTGTGTGTTCAAGGTTCTGGGGCGCTTTAGGTGATTATGTAGCCTTACCTGAGTGTGTGTGTGTGTGTGTGTGTGTGTGTGTGTTCAAGGTTCTGGGGTGCTTTAGGTGATTATGTAAGCCTTACCTGTGAGTCAGTGAGCTGGAAGATATCCTTATAAGCCAGATAGACCAGGAAGGAGTTCACGCCTGCGGAACACAGGGAGAGAGGAAGGAGCCACTTTAGACACAGTCACACACGCTTACACACTGACAGCAGACCACAGGTACAGTTTTACACACATCCAAAAAAACTCTAATAGGCAGATTTTATTTTTTAAATTTTATTTATCCTTTATTTCACTAGGTGAGTCCCACTGAGATCTTACATCTCTTTAAGGGAGCCCTGGATGTATGCATGCAGATTTGATCTCACATCTAGAACACAAGCGCTCCCTGAACGCTCCTTTTAGCTGAGCTGAGCTAAGCTAAGCTAAGCGCACACCAAACTTACGTCAAAACTCTAGCTGTGACGTGGACAGGCTGTTGAGTTGTCTTGTGCTGCCTATGTGTGGCGACCAAAAGTTGCACTGGCACATACCACAAAGCCTACTGACCACAACCAGCTCGCACATACATTCTGCACCTATGCAAGACGCAGTCCCCGCAGTTCTGTCAATGGCGACGATGTAGCACCTGTGCTGTGGATGCGGCTCTCCAGTTACGTGTGCTCTGTGTGTGTGTGTGTGTGTGTGTGTGTGTGTGTGTATGGGGAGGGGGGAGGGGGTGGTCATACCATGGTCCTTGATGAGTGCCTCCATTTCCTCCTGGAGATGTGCGTCTGTGTGTGTGTGTGTGTGTGATATGGTCATACCGTGGTCCTTGATGAGTGCCTCCATCTCCTCCTGGATGTGTGTGTGTTTGTGGGTGTGTGTGTGTGTGTGTGTGTGTGTGTGTTTGTGTGTGTGTATGATATGGTCATACCGTAGTCCTTGATGAGTGCCTCCATCTCCTCCTGGATGTGTGTGTGTGTGTGTGTGTGTGTGTGTGGGTGGGTGTGGGTGGGGTGTGTGTGTGTGTGTGTGTGTGTATGATATGGTCATACCGTGGTACTTGATGAGTGCCTCCATCTCCTCCTGGATGTGTGTGTGTGTGTGTGTGTGTGTGTGTGTGTGTGTGATATGGTCATACCATGGTCCTTGATGAGTGCCTCCATCTCCTCCTGGATGTGTGTGTGTGTGTGTGTGTGTGTGTGTGTGTATGATATGGTCATACCGTGGTCCTTGATGAGTGCCTCCATCTCCTCCTGGATGTGTGTGTGTGTTTGTGTGTGTGTGTGTGTGTGTGTGTGTGTGTGTGTGTGTGTTTGTGTGTGTGTGTGTGTGTTTGTGTGTATGATAGGTCATACCGTGGTCCTTGATGAGTGCCTCCATCTCCTCCTGGATACCCTTGTGCCACTCGGTGATGTCCACGTGCAGCGAGTAGTCGCAGCAGGACTTGCTGTCCGCCCACTGGCGCCACTGCTCAAACGCCGACAGGAGACTAGCGCCAGGCTCTGGGACAACATGGTCGACTACACACACACACACACACACACACACACACACACACAACACACACACACACACGAATAGATAAAGGCAGAGTCATAAACATGGCGAGAAGCATGTGTCCTTGGGCACGTTCACAACAGATGCACAGACTCCCAAACACACGCACAACATAAACAACATAAACATAACAACATAAACAGTTTACAAGTCACTCTTAAACATTTGGTCATTGTCTCTGTGTGCGCACACAGGTTGCATTTGCTAGGCTTGGGTGTGTAAGTGTGTGTGTGTGTGTGTGTGCGTGTGTGTGTGTGTGTGTGTGTGTGTGTGTAGGTTTGTGTGTATGTGGGGGTATGCGCTCATGATTGTGTGTGTGTGTTTGTATTTGTCTTCAGTATTTGGATATTTGTCTGCGGTGCAGTTTGCCATTGTCAGCCTCCTGAAAAGAAGGGCACAGATGGCATTCTGGAGCATTCAGCAGTATGTCACAGAGAAGCTGCAGTGATCATCAGATCATAAACACTACACTGCATATGGATCATAAACACTACACTGCATATGGATCATAAACACCACACTGCATATGGATCATAAACACTACACTGCATATGGATCATAAACACTACACTGCATATGGATCATAAACACTACACTGCATATGGATCATAAACACTACACTGCATATGGATCATAAACACCACACTGCATATGGATCACAAACGGCAGTGTAGCCGTGAGACTTGAATAACTAACACCACTGGTATATGTAAATGGACTGTATTTATATAAATAGTAAATGGACTGCTGTTATATATCGCTTTCCCACTTCTCCGAGCACTCAAAGCACTTTACAATGTCATGCCTCGCATTCACCCATTCACACACACACACACTGATGGCAGAAGTTGCCATGCAAGGAGCCAACCTGCACACGTGATGTCTGGATCAGGAGCCTGATGCTGTCTGATGCTATAGTGGAATAATGATGACTAAATATAATCCAGGTTTAAAAACTACAGCTATAGTTGTATAGGCTACATAATTCCTGTGTAAAAACTACAGCTATAGCTGTATCGGCTACATAATTTCTATGTAAAAACTACAGCTATAGTTTTATCGGCCACGCATAATTCCTGTGTAAACATTTACATTTACACATTTACATTTATTCATTTAGCAGACGTGTTAATCCAAAGCGACCTCCTTAGCCACTGCGCTACCACCACGCCGATCATAAGGTAACACTGGCCCATACATTGATCACTATGCACTAGTCACTGGACTTTGTGCTTGTCATTGATGAACATACTGGTCACTGACAATGACTACGTATTGATAATTGGAAAATGTACTGATGATCGATGTCATACGTGCTCATAGGGCATAAGCACTGGTCTGATAATTGGGAGAATGTACTGGTCATTACTATGCGTACTGATGAGTGGAACGCAGAAGGGAATCAGTGCAGGGCCCTGTCGTAAGCACTGATTGGTGGTTGTTAGTGGGCAGGGCCCTGTCATAAGCACTGATTGGTGGTTGTTAGTGGGCAGGGCCCTGTCATAAGCACAGATTAGTGGTTGTTGGTGGACGTACTGATCATGGTAGTGCCCCCAGCCAGGGCTGCACGCGTGCCCTGGTAGAAGTCGTCAGCGGCCGTCATGCCTCGGTCGGGCATCTGGAAGCGCGTGTGCACGTCAATGCCCCCCGGGAGCAGCATGCGGCCGTGGGCGTCGATGGTCTTCACCCCGCCTGGGACGATCAGGTTCTCCCCGATCTGCCTGTGGAGCGAGAGATCGGAGCCAATGAGAAGTCAGAGACGATAAACACACCATTCTGGGACCTCACTGGGATCCCTCTGATCCCAAATTCAAAACCAAACAAAAATGTGAAATAGTTGTGTAAATCACAAGTAAACAACATCATGATCAAAATGAAACACCATCACATGTACAGTAAAACCACTCTACACTTGCAAAACTAATTCTGGAACCCAATCTTA
>NC_063200.1:10349323-10369323 GCF_017589495.1 Alosa alosa
CCACATCCATACTCAGGCACTACCACATACGTATCCATACTCAGACACTACCACATACATATCCATACTCAGACACGACCACATCCATACTCAGGCACTACCACATCTATACTCAGGCACTACCACATACATATCCATACTCAGGCACTACCACATCCATACTCAGACACTACCACATACATTTCCATACTCAGACACGACCACATCCATACTCAGGCACTACCACATACGTATCCATACTCAGACACTACCACATACGTATCCATACTAAGACACTACCACATAAGTATCCATACTCAGACACGACCACATACGTATCCATACTCAGACACTACCACATCCATACTCAGGCACTACCACATACATACTCAGACACTACCACATACATATCCATACTCAGACACGACCACATCCATACTCAGGCACTACCACATACGTATCCATACTCAGACACTACCACATACGTATCCATACTAAGACACTACCACATAAGTATCCATACTCAGACATGACCACATACGTATCCATACTCAGACACTACCACATCCATACTCAGGCACTACCACATACATATCCATAATGAGGCACAACCACATCCATACTCTTACTAACATACATGCTATCAAATGTGTCTTCACTAACACACTGTCATAATACATTCATACTCACACAGCCCATACTTATCCATATGGTACTTATCCATACATACGGTCAACACTACAGTCATATACTGTATTTGGAATGTAAACAGATGCTGCCACATCTAAGTTGCTGTTTGTTGTTATTGTTTATTTATCTAAAAAGGACAATGTACAAGAATGAATGTGTTAATGTATAAATAAGCCATGCAAATGTACCAAAGTTAGCCATATGAGCTAGTTTTCATCTACAGTTCCTATAGGCATACTTGCCCAGACATACACATCCATACTTAAATGCCATCACATATGAGCTAGTTTTCATCTACAGTTCCTATAGGCATACTTGCCCAGACATACACATCCATACTTAAATGCCATCACATATGAGCTAGATTTCATCTACAGTTCCTATAGGCATACTTGCCCAGACATACACATCCCTACTTAAATGCCATCACATATGAGCTAGTTTTCCATCTACAGTTCCTATAGGCATACTTGCCAAGACATACACATCCATACTTCTTCACACTCAGCCGCTGCCACAGGACGTCTCCATACTCAACTGCAGCCTGACAGAACGAGACAGTAACAGTCCCCTGCACATGGTCTCATGGGATGGTCACTGCATTTCATTTGCACAACATCACACCACGGAGCAGATCTGCGCTGGCATCAGGAATGCACTGAAGTGGAACAACTGCCGAAGTGGGAACTATTCCGAGTGTGTCCCTCCCCCGAGATGACAACTGGGCCTAAGTAGACAGCCCTGCCCAGCCCAGCCCAGCCCCACTCCACCCTCATTCTGACCATCGCTCCAACACCAACTGCACTGCCGTCACGCTGTTGCGCAATAGCCGATGACACAGTTCACTCAGTAGCCCTTCTCAATCTGCAGTTACTATCCCCCCTGTGACCAGATATGTCACTCTCACTATCCCCCCCTGTGAGTGAGACTATTGGCCAGATATATCACTCTCTCACTATCCCCCCTGTGAGTGAGACTATTGACCAGATATTTCACTCTCTCACTATCCCCCGTGTGAGTGAGACTATTGACCAGATATATCACTTTCTCACTATCCCCCCTGTGAGTGTGAATGACCAGATATATCACTCTCACTATCCCCCCATGAGTGAGACTATTGACCAGATATGTCACTCTCTCACTATCCCCCCGAGTGTAACTATTGACCAGATATGTCACTCTCACTATCCCCCCTGTGAGTGAGACTATTGACCAGATATGTCACTCTCTCACTATCCCCACTGTAAGTGAGACTATTGACCAGATATGTCACTCTCAATATTTCCCCTGTGAGTGTGAATGACCAGATATGTCACTCTCTCACTATTCCCCCTGTGAGTGTGATATGTTAGTGTCTCTCTCTGTTCCTCCTGTGTCTGTGACTACAGACATGAGATATCAGTCCTCAGATCTCAGGTTACATCCAACAATGTTTCAAAATGCGTTACTTTTGCTGCTCTTCTGCCCGACAGCCATACTGCTGCAGCAGGGGTTTAGAGTCCCTAAAATGGAGACATTTCACTTTGCAAACTCTTCCTGATACTGAGCGCATGGACATGCTCATCTGGACAGCTCATTTCCATCAGTGCTGCCGTGTGGACATACCTTCCATCTGGCCCATCCCATCCCTCCTGCATCGCAGCGCTACTTAGTCATTTCCTTGGCCTCTGGAGAGTATCACTGCAGTCCTGAGATATCCCCATTCAATCACAGCACTTATGTCTCCAACTACGGACCTGAGCTTCAGACTGTCTCTAGGCTGCCTGTGTCTAAGATTACATACGCACCTCTTAGTGTCTGCTATCCCTCCTGTTTCTATGACGACAGACCTAAACTCTTATTGTGTGCTGTGTCCATGGCGACAGATTTGAGATGTATTCACTGTGCTGCCAGCCTACAGACCTGATTCATCACGCCAAATGAACAGAAGCAGGGAGCCCTTGCAGGACTTGCAGGATATGCAAATAAACAATCATTACAATTACATGCTGAAAATTAATCACTGTGAAAGACATACACGCAAGCAAGCATGCATACACGCACACACACACACACGCACACACACACACACCAGGCAAAGTGCCTCTAAGTGGTGAGGTGAACTCCTGCCCCTGCACTGCTCTGCTCTGGTGCTTGTTCTGGCCCAAAGCCAGGGCACCGAGGAGGCACTCACACACACACACACACACACACTGAGGAGAATCCCGCAGGATGGAAACACAGCCTGGCCACACGCAAACAGGATGAGAACCTCATTGTTAAGGGCTGTGATTTGAGCGGTGCTGCTGAGAGCTGAAATAGATGAGAAGTGTGTGTGGTGTGTGTGTGTGTGTGTGTGTGTGTGTGTGTGTGTGGCATAATGCGAGGCATTTATCACCAATGAGGTAATGCATTGCTAGACTATGATCCTTACTCACTCCTGGCGGTGCAAAACATACAATGCTCTGTGTTAATTTAGCTGGAGACAGTGCGAGGGGGTTTTGATAATATGCCGTCGGAAAGCACAATGTCACCACTTTATTTTTGGTGAACAGCTTGCATTTCTCACTGTCTGAGGTGCCTGGGAAAATATCCAGTGAAGTGGAAACCGAGGATGGAGCCGGGAGGGGAAGATGAGAACCACGTGGAGAGGAGGAATGGACAGTGGCGCGCGCGCGGGAAGACGAGAGATGCTGATGAACGAGAAGCGGCTACAGCAAAGGCTACTGGGGAAAGGAAAAATAAAATCACTCAGAGGAGGAGGAAATCAGCACACACAATCTCTCAAATGCAGCTTCAAACGCAGCGCACAGAGGAGAGAAAGGGAGAGAAAGAAACAGACAAAGAGAGATGGAGAGAGTGAGAGGGAGTAAGACAGAGAGAGGAAGAGAGATGGAGAGAGAGAGAGAAAGTGACAGAGGGGGAGAGAGAAAGAGAGAGAGAGAGGGAGAGAGAGAGAAAGTGACAGAGGGGGAGAGTGAGAGAGCAAGAGGGAGTAAGACAGAGAGAGAGAGAAAGAAACAAACAGACAAAGAGAGATGGAGAGAGTGAGAGAGCAAGATGGAGTAAGACAGAGAGAGAGAGAGAGAGATGGAGAGAGAGAGAGAAAGTGACAGAGGGGGAGAGAGAAAGGGAGAGAGATAAAGTGACAGAGGGGGAGAGAGAGAGAGACACTGAGAAGACCCACAGCAGTCACTATGCTGAGGATGCAGATTCCAGCTCCCGCTGTAATGAAACCCCTACTCGTCACTACACTGACCTCTGATGGCTCAGCACTGGCCAGGCGTCTGGCAGGTAAACTGCTGAGCCATTTAGGGTGAATACAACGTCAGTCTCAAAGCCATGCGCTCCCAGGTGTCATCATGTCAGGTGAACTCATGTCAGGTAAACTGCTGAGCCATTTACAGTGAATACAAAGTCAGTCGGCGTCAAAGTCATATGGTGAAGGTGAGATAAATCTCTAAGCCATATAAGGGGAATATAGAGAGAATCTCCAATCCAAGTCATATAGGTGAATATACAGTGAAAATAAGGTAAAACACTAAGCCATTTTTGAATAAGGTGGGTATATCATAAATGTCGGACCCATGACATGAGGAGAAGATCTAAGGATGATGTTTAAGCCATATAAGGTATGGGACAGCTGAGCTGGTGGAGTATTTGAAAGCAGATGCTCACTGAGGAAACGGCCGTGATGTTCTCCAGGGTCCTACATTGTCATAGTTGACAGGGAGACAAGGACCTCTGGCATGGCAGCCACTAGCACACAAGCATGCCCATACATACACACACACACACACACACACACACACACACACACACACACACACACACCCATGCCTGCACACACACACAAACACACACACTGAGCACTCTGTTGGACCCACAACAGAGCTAGATAAGACATCTCTGGCAGCTTCTTGATCCTCTTACAAAAAGCACCAACAGCACGCATGAGCAGAGCTGATGCTAATGCACTCACTGCACTGTACAACAGAGCAAAGCGGAGCTGCCCGTGTTCAGCTGAAGGATAACTGGCTTAAGGTTTTAGATTTGGGATTTACGACGCCTCACTGTGCTCAGATCAGTGCTCTGCTCTGGCTCTGGAGTTCTAGTTCTGGTTCTCCTCCCTCGGGCCAGGGAGGGGGTATGAATGGGATGAATGGGAGAACCCTGAAGAACAAAGTGGACAGAAATCCTGCGCTTGGCAGGCGACGCCGAGGGGGCGGCCGGCCTTTGTGTCCAACGTGAATGAGAGAGGCCGTGGGCAGAGGTGCATTCTGGGGTAACTGGGGAAGAGTGTGTCTGTGTGTGTGTGTGATGGTTTAGCTGGCCTAGTTGCTATGGTGACTATGAGTGTGAGCCAATACTATGTGTGGGTGTGTGAGACTTTGTGTACAGTGTGTGTGTGTGTGTGTGTATCAGGCTGTACTGGAGCAGCGCGTACGGAGTGTGCATATGTGTGTGTGTGTGTGTGTGTGGGTCTGTCTGTGTCTGAGCAGCGCGTACGGAGTGTGCATGTGCGTGTGTGTGTGTGTGGGTCTGTCTGTGTCTGAGCAGCGCGTACGGAGTGTGCATGTGTGTGTGTGTGTGTGTGTGTGTGTGTGTGTGTGTGTGTGTGTGTGTGTACATGTGCACGTGTGTGTGTGTGTGTGTGTGTGTGTGTGTGTACACTATGTCCCAGACTGTCACCAGTATGCTGCAGTGGAGCAGAGGTCTGACTCAGCATTTTGAAAGGCGTGTCCCTGTTAAGATGGCCACTCCCTCTTACAGGGCATCTGGGAAACACACACACACGCATGCACGCACGCACGCACACACACACACACACACACACACAAGCGCGCGCATACACACGCACACACACAACACACACAAACACCCTCAAATCACCTACATTTTTAATGAGAGCTGGTGGTGGTGATGTCACTCGCACACACTCGCACACACACACACAGAAATACACACACACGTCTGCCCCTGCAGCTGATCTTCACCCAGCTGGATGTGAGCCACACCCATTCAGCGCCTGGCTCTGAGCCACGGGTCACCTGATTGGTTAAGGACTTACTTCCAGCTCATATCTGGGCCAACGCTGGGCCCAAGCAAGGCCACATCTCCCTGCATCTCACTCCAGATAAAAGCCTCAATCGGATTTGGAACCATGACACAGGGAAGAGTAGAATGGGGTTGTGCACTTCCTAACATCATTAACTGCCCACAGCCTTGACCCTCACTGGGCATGAGACATTCAGCTCATTTGCAGCCTGCCTGCAGAATCTCTCTATCAGGGGGCAAGTGGCTGGATGGTCTGGGGCAACTATGGGGCAAATCTGCCTCTGTCACCAACCTTGTGAATCCATTCCAAATTGGGACCGTACATGGGTCAGATCCGCACTATACACGGGCCACATTAGCACCTGAACAATGCTAGACTGGGGCCAAACTGGGGCCAGAACCTGCTTCATCCTGTGGGTGTGTGTGTGTGTGTGTGTGTGTGGGCGTGTGTGTTTGTGTGTTTGTGTGTGTGTGTTGGGGTGTTAAAGGTGTCTCAAGCTTTTAGGCTATACCCACCCTATTCTATTTTTGTTTGAATCGGAACACTTTTGTTACTTTTGCACTATCGGTCCACTTTTCATTTCAAAACTCTGGCTTTGCATTTTAAAATGGACAGCGATGACTTTACTGGCCTTACTAGCATCTGTAGTGCAAATTTGACCATGCTGACAAGCGTGTGAATGGGCAAGTGATTTATGCGAATGGTCATGCGATCGCTGCTTCAGGGTCCAGTGTACACAAGGCTCCGGAATTGCAAACGTACGTCTGGAAAGAGATCGAATTTGTTTTTAAAAATGTTTCCCCACAAAAAGTGGAATAGTGTAGATGTAACAGTAGATGTAACATCATCTAATCAGCTGCAGCTACAGAGCCACAGCAGAGCCGGTTCATTAGCCAAAACTAGCCTAGCAATCAGCCAACCGCCAGCACAAACAATCACTGGCATCCACCACCGCGTCTGCTCTGGCACACGCCTCAGGTTGTGTCTCGAGTGTGTGTACGTGTGTGTGTGTGTGTGTGTTCAGGAGTGTGTATGTGTGCGTGCGAGTGTTTGTATGTGTGTGTTTGTGTGTGTGTGTGCGCGAGTGTTTAAGTGTGTGTGCGAGTGTTTGCATGTTTGTGTGTGTGCAGGAGGGTTTATATGTGCGTGCGAGTGTTTGCAAGTGTGTGTGTGTGTGTGGGTGTACAGGAGTGTTTGTGTGTGTGTGTGTGTGTGTGTGTGTGTGTGTGTGTGTGTGTGTGTGTGTATCTGTGCATGTGTAGGCCACGCGGGTGTGCGTGCGTGCCTAAGGAGGTGCGTGCGTGCCTGAGGAGGTGCGTGCGTGCCTGAGGAGGTGCATGCGTGCCTGAGGAGGTGCATGCGTGTGGATGATTCTCTCTCAGACAGACGCTGGTGCTGGAGCTGGTGTTGGTCTGAGGGACTCTCAGAGGCCTGGTGAGAAACGCCTCCCTGTTTCAGAGTCTCTGGGGGAGACCGGGACCAACATGCTACAGGTAATCTACACAGGATCAGGGGCAGACCCTCACTCACTCACTCACTCACACACTGTGTGTGTGTGTGTGTGTGTGTGTGTGTGTGTGTGCCTCTGTATTATCATACCCTGAAGTTATCTGTATGTACACATAGCCAGGATATATAAATATTAGCATTAGGCCCTGCGGCGCGTGAGGGGGAAATAAGTGGCCACGTGGGCAATACAAAAAAAAAAGAATGAATGAACGAGGTACAGTTTCACATGAATGAATGAATCAATAGATAAATGAATGAATGAATGGATGGATGGATGGATGTATAAATGAATGAATGAATGAATGAATGAATGAATGAATGAATGGATGGATGGATAAATGAATGGATGGATGGATGGATGGATGGTGAAATGAATGAATGAATGAATGAATGAATGAATGAATGGATGGATGAGGTCACCTCCACTAGCTGGCGGCTGGTTGGGCAGCATCTTCAGCAGCACATGGCAACACAGGGTGTGGCTCTGAGCCTGCAGCGTCACTCAGCATCACTCATGTGCCTCTACATCCCTCTCTCACTCTCTCCATCTCTGCCTCTACATCCCTCTCTCTCTACCTCTCCATCCCTCTCTCTCTACCTCTACAACCCTCTCTCTCTGCCTATACATCCCTCTCTCTCTACCTCTACATCCCTCCCTCTCTCTCTCTACCTCTTCATCCCTCTCTCTCTCTACCTCTACATCCCTCTCTCTCTTTTAATCTCCGCTCAGTATCACTTATGTGCATCTACATGCCTTTCTTTCTCTCTGACTCTTCACCCCCCTCTCTCTTGCTCTCTCTGCCTTCATCTCTCTCTTTTTCTTATTCTCTCTGGCTTAATCTCTCTCTCTGCCTCTCTGTCCCTAGCCTGTTCTCTCTCTCTCTCTCTCTCTCTCTCCCTCTCTCTCTCTCTCTCTCTCTCTCTCTCCCTTACAGACATGTCTGTCAATTAAATGGAGAAACTTCAGAAACTGGAGCAAATGAGATGTAGAGCAGTTTAGGCATGCTCAGTAAGGCCACGCCATTGTGTGTGTGTAAGCCTGTTCATATAGTGTGTGTACATCTGTGTGTGTGTGTGTGTGTGTGTGTGTGTGTGTGTGTGTGTGTGTGAAGTGAGTTGGTGAGTGTGACAGACAGAGATAGAATATGTGTACGTAAATGTGTGTGTGTGTGTGTGTGTATGACTGTGTTTGTGTGAACATATGTATCCAGTTGCTGGACATTCAGAGAGAGTGGGGCGGGGTCGGTGTGTGTGCGCGCGTGCGTGCGTGTGTGTGTGTGTGTGTGAGGGGGGCGACTACTGACTGAAGGCTCCAGATCTCCCCCGACTCTTGCGCTCTGCCAAATCCCACCTCAAAGCGCTCTCTTTGTAAGACACAAAAACGCATACAGCAAGCCAAGGGTCTCTTTGTGTTTACGAACGAGGACACGAATTCACTTATCTACAATTAAGCCGACAACGTGTTTATTTGTGCGAGGCTTGCCGAGGCGTGTGATGAGTTTTCCCAATTCTCCTTGCAGTAAGCTAAACACGATGTGAGATGTGCAGCTGCATGCGGTACAGCTCAACAGCGGCGGGGTGGGACGCGGTCTACCCGAGGACACTCGAGAGAAAAGCCGGCTTCGTTGCGAAACTAAATTGCAAGAAATCAAATTGTCTCGACAAAAGGCAACGGAATTCCACTGCTATGAAGCGGTGCTTTATCCTACAAACGTCCCTAATCAGAGTCAGGACAGAGAACTGAGGCAGGAAACCGGCCCGCTGTTGCCCCTCCAGATCGCCTTTTTCCATTATCCTGTACGGCTCTCTATTCGCCATGATCACACACTGTCCCCTTGACTATTTTTCAGAAACTGTTGTGCCTATAACACACACACACACACACATTAACCAGGGCTGGGGACCGGTTAAACAGCTCTAAGAAATAAAACCGCGAACCATTCTAACCCAAGTGGGCATCGTAAAGAAAAGCCCGAAGACGGCATTGCAACGGATGGGCGGATGCTGGAAATCCATTGCATTTGCTCCACCAGTTGGCGACCGTCGATAACCAACCAGCCCCTGTAACAAAAGAACGTCGCTGTTGCGCCTCTTACATTAGCTCGAGCGGACAACGTCCACATGCTTCACCGGCGTAATTTCCGAGGACACTGACAATATATTTTAAGGTAGCCTATAAGATTTCTAACCAGCTAATTAAGGTTCCGAAGACAATGTAGGCCTATCATTCACATGTGTAAACTGGAGCTCAAAACAAGGATACAGAATAAAGCACCGTTGCAGTAGCGTAGAGCGACAGGATTCCAGGTGACTTCATATCTTAGTTCAAATGTATTCCTCTCTGCCCTGCGTGCATTTTGGAATACATAAAACTACAGCCCACGAGCCAGATATAGCTACGGGTCAATGTAAAACACGTCCTCAAGCTGGTGCAAACAGGTCTCTCTCCAGCAACTTGTCATTACAGTACAATAAATCTCCACTACACTCTTGCCTTGAACTCAAAGAGCGTTTTCCATTTGTTTCCAAAAACAGAAGACGGAACATAATCCTGTAAACTCACGGTTATGCGGGGAATGTTCTTCTTGCCCTGATAGCCAGACATCTTCGCCGCTGTGTGTGTGTGCAACTGCTGCTGCTTTCACGGACCGCTATCAGCGAAAAGAGATGCGCAGGCTTGTAAAGGTCTAAGGCCGGAGGAGGATTGTGACAAGCTAAAAGACTAGCGCGGCTAAGGAACAAACCAAATTGGCGTGTGGAAGATTAAGCTAAAACTCAAAACAGTTCGGGAAGTAGCAGCAGCCGCACGTCACCAGTCTCCTCTCGCCTGTCTCTCCTATCTCTCTCCACCAATGCACCAAGTCCGCCCAGACAATCTCAGAGACTGAAGAGAAAGATTTCCAGAGCGGAGGCAGCGTGCATGCGCAGGGACCCGCCCTACTCCGGACCGCCCCTCCCCGTGTCCTCTTCTCTCTCCGGCTCAGGACGGAAAACGGGGAGCGTTTCCAGTTGCCCTGTTTCAAGCATACAAAAACGGCGAACTACAAACCTGACAGAATTTCCAGAGGCAAAGCCTACTCACCGATGAACTCTAAACACACTTTGGAAATCTTCCCCAGGAGTGTGTGGCATTTGGAACCCATTTCAAGGATGTTTTATTGAAAAAAAAAAAAAAAACTCAGTCTAGTCACACGAGTGCAAAAGTATCAATGTATTAGATGAGTTTGAGTTTACACTTGTTTAGTCACAATGGACAGGCATATTCATAGATTGGTTAAAAAGGACAATGGGAAAGGACATTAGACACAATATTAGAGGATGCATAATCAAGCCATGATTACACCGTCCACTGGTCAAGCACCATGACATTGTGTTCATCCATCAGCAGTCCTTTCCTGTGCTCATACTGCACCAAACCATGTCCTGTTATTGATCCATCTGGGTCTATCAGTGAGGAAGGGAAATATTGCAGTGGATTTCAATCACTACCACAGAGAGCAAGATTACTCCCTGGTTCTCTTCATTCTATCTTACCCACTGTGTGTGTTCGTGTGTGTGTGTGTGTGTGTGTGTGTGTGTGTGTGTGTATGTGTGTATGTGTGTGTGTGTGTGTGTGTACATAATGTGTGTATGTGTGTGTTGGTGTGTGTAAATGCATAGAGCTTTCTAAGCCCAGAGGAAATGTGTGGCACCACCTCCATTTGGACAGGAAAGAGCCATGGAATAACCTTAGGGTGTTGTCCACTTAGGCTGGTGTGGGGTGTGTGTGTGTGTGTGTGTGTGTGTGTGTGTGCATCATGCCATCATGTGTGTGTGCAATAGCATCATGCCATCCCAACAGTGTATTGACGACAGAGAACTCAAACAATCACTGATCCAAAAGACTCTGAATGCCACTTGTGATTAATGTTTCTTACATGCAATGTGTTCGGCAGAGAACATTTAAATACTTTTTTCTCTAACTCACTTTCTAACTCTTTCCCCTCCAATGTAACATTCTCTCCAGTGCTAATGATGCATAGAATGCCAAGATTTTTGGCAAGCAAATTAACTTAATCTAGAAACACAAGTAGAAGATGCACCGTGAGCTTGACAATCAGCTTAACCTCTTTTGCAAATGTGTGAATGACTGACATTCCATTCCATGGTGTCAGAGGAATGCCCTACAAACTAGGCACTACTAATAAGGCCTGCACCCTAATTAGAGTCACCCCTATATCACCCCTATATTACCCCTATATTAGCCTACTGCTGCTTCTATAGCATGCTGGCGAGTTGGGGTCCTGTTTGCCCTGTGGGGACTTATTTTCCAATAATGACCAGTATTCTATACATTATCCCTTACAGAATACAAAGCTGCTAGATAGATAGATACTTTATTGATCCCTAGGGGAAATTCAAGAATTTTTGCTGTCAAAGAATGTGACATCACAGTATCTTGTGGTATGTAGGGGACTTTGTCATAACCCCAGCAGGCAAAGGACATCAACAAAAATACCAATGGAACCTTTCTTTGAATATCAAAACAATGCTACTTCTTATTTCATGAGCTAACAAAAAATAATAATAATAAAAATAATTCCCAATAAGTCCAAGACTGCAAAATGTGAGCATTCAACAGTGTATACATTACAAAAATTGTTTTAGCAACATAATAAAATGTACAAATTAATATTAGACAGGTGTGAACAATATCCTAATCTTAGCATAAATCCACATTCAAAAGCTCTTATTGCTGAAGCTGTAAAAGGCAACAGACAAAATATATCCCATCCATAATGCAACAGCAGTTATCCACCAAGCAGGATGTAGGCCTTGGACAGTCGCTGACCAGTGCAGAAACGCTGGTGATTTCACTGCTGCTTCTGCTGTATGCATGTGTGTATGTGTGTGTGTGTGTGTGTGTGTGTGTGTGTGAGAGAGAGAGAGAGAGAGAGAGAGAGAGTGGGGTTGTGGGGTTATATGTGTCTGTGTGCATTTGTGCATATTTCTCCCCAGCAGAGGAGGGTGCCCTGGGTCAATTAAAGGTCTATTAGGAAGGTGGAGAAGCCACTCTCCCCACCCACCCCTTCACTGCACCACCATACTAATGGTTCCCTCCAGCCTGGGTGGAGGAGGATGGATGAACTGTCACAGAGCACTAACATGCTCCTATCAGGCATGGGTGGGACTGGCCGCCTGATGAACACAGATACACTCAATGCATCCCATAATATTCCAGTAGCCACACATGGGCGTGTATAGGGAACTAGACATATATATAGATAGATATATGCATAGATAGATAATTAGATAGATAGATAGATAGATAGATAGATAGATATTACATTTTTTCTGTGCTACAAGTGAATGAACACAAAGACTGTAATTAAACGGAAATGAAAAGCGTCTGTCAGAATGACAGTGTGATAATGTGGCTAATTCATCCTGCACTTGCCTTGTCGTGGATGTTCTGCAGCGCTTCCTTGCCGGTGGTGTGACGGATCTCAACTTTGGGTCGCGAGATATCTCCCTGCTTCTCAATCACCCGGCCGCCTGGTGTGACTGATCTACCGCTCGCAGACAGCGCATCGAAATCCAGGGTTTTGCTGTCGCCCGAGCCCTCCACTGGGCAGAACATGCCACAGAATTTCTGTCGTGGCTTGGGGCTGCCCGAGCCCATGTTCTTGAAGAAAGCTGGTACATCCTCGGTAGCGGCCATTGTTGGGGAGACAAAAGTGGCTAATCTATGTGTTCTTCTGGCTGAGAAACGGCTGGTCGCGAAAAGATGCAAGTCAGAGCCACCACCGCCTTTCCGGTGAATGCAGGTGGTCCTTCTCTCAAGCCTTGAACATCAATATGCGTCTCTGCTCCTCTGGACTGAAACGCACATAAAACATTTGCACTTTAACGGCTGATGCAGCGGTAATAGGCTATAGGTACCACCAATCCCACACATAGGTTTATTTATACATCAATTATTTATCAACAGTATACGGATTCAGGTCTTACACATGTTACGAGTTACAGTCAGCATCATCACAAAGCCGTTCAATCAAGAAGTCAAACTATCTGTTGCATACAATTATTGGCTACAACACATGCAAGCTGATCGAAACATGACCAAATACATAGAGCGTCGTAAACGACACTTTCTTACAGTAGAGTAGATCGTTTAATATTTATGGCAATAGCCTACTGAGGATGGATCTAGGCTATACTTGTGTTAAATCTAGCGTGCATGATCAGCGGAGACGTTAGGAGGTGCAGGCTACCGTAGAAGAGACTCCCACACAGACACGCTCGAGAGGCAGGGCGGGAGCGACCGGAGGATTTCTCCGGAAGTGCAGCAGTTAGAAAGTGGCTGAAAATGACACAGACACCTCAGGAGTCTCTCGTTCCTCTCTCGGATCATTTACCGATTCATCTGATCGGGAATATACGCCCCGAGAATGACGTCTACATAGGATGAATAAGCACAACGTTAGCCAAAAAATCAAACTAACAAACACGTAGATAAAAGTTCATCGTAGTATGTAAATGACAGTTGCGTGGGTCTTAAACATTACTTGTCTTTATTAATGCAGTGATTGGAAGATTGGACAGCTCTTAAACCAGACTCCCAAACCTTTGGTGGTTTGCTGCGTCACGGTCGACGGCTGGCGAAGGGCGCTGTCCCTTCAGCACCAGACTGCTGTCATCCCGACGGAGTCACGGGCGCAGCACGCCTCGAATCGGGCGTTACGGAGGTGCGGTGCCGTGGTAGTGCAGATGTGTGTTACGTTATAACAACATACTGTAGTTTCATTCAATAATGTGCTGTTACAGAGGTACCAATGCTAATCTAAGGCTACTCTACGATGACACTGTCGTCAGTTTCCCTCAACACTAAGCCTATCAAATGCACATTTTTTGTGCATGTGGTCTCATTGCTTTATTTTTCTAAAACAAACAAAAACAATCGTAATTGTAATGTCTTAAGGAGTCGTCTGTGGAATGTTGCACTGTGCACACACTGTACACACACTGACCAGGTCAGCACACACGTTTCGGTCGCTGTCTGTGCACTGCGCCCCAGTCCTGACACGACAGCAGTCACAGCACAGAGCAGCGCCCGGATCCTAAACACAAGGGCGTTTTGTTCTCTCCAAAAGCTGCGCCATAATTGGCAGAGCCAGCGGCCAGTTTCCATAACAACGCAGAGACGAGCGACCAGTCTGGCATCCTCTCCCCCGGAGACGAGCGCCTTGGACGGGGGGCTGACAGGAAGAGGGTGGGTGTGGGTGTGTGAGGGGACGGGGGCGGGGTCAGAGTGCAGAGTGAAGTTTCAGACACAAAAGAACCCCACCCCCCATCCACACACACACACACACACACAGCCTCCACTAAAAAACACTATGTCTTCATCTATGATGACCTATTATCGTCTCTTCACAAAGATGCATTTATCATCAGATAACTAGTCTGAGCTTACTGAGTTCAGCTTTTCCAGCAGTGTCCCTGCTCTAACCCCTATTGTTACTGTAAATAACAGTATGCAACATATGCAGCTGGGCTCAGCAACACAAGCTTCTCAAGCTCAGCTCCAGTCCAAGCCGTCTGATTTCCCAACTCTCCTGAGCTTCTGTCTGAGGGGTAACAGGCTGTGCTGTAGACACCTACCATGTGTGTGGATTTAATGTTGATGTTATTTTCTTGGTTTGGGACAGTTCTTGTGTAAACTCACGGTCACCCCTTCCCCATACCACACACACACACACACAAACACACTCACTTTCACTCTCACAAGCACACACACACACACACACACACTTAATCACACAATGTCTCTCACACACACACACACACACACACACACACACACACACACACACACACACACACACACACAAACACACCAGCCAACAGCCAATCTCAACAAAGCAGATGTCATGACTCCTCCCTCCAAGACGTTACCATGGGTTACAGGGTGGTGGCCGGCTTTATGACAGACAGAGATAGAGGATGCATGTGTGTGTGTGTTTAGAGTGCAGTGTAAACTCCTCCTGTCTGATTAGTTTGTTTGCTCCCCAATGACCACCTCTTCCTCCCACTCTCTGACACACACACACACACACACATGCACAATCTCTTCCTCTCACTCTGAAAGGGAAATGTTTTCCAGAGGACGCTCTGGATTAGTAGTCCTGGTGACGCTAACGTCATGACACGGCTAATTGCGCGGAAGAATGCTGGCTAAAAGCAAGTGTAATCAGTCTTTGGAAACACACAAGGCCAAACAACTCACACACACACACACACACACACACACACACACTCACTCAGAGGAGCTATAACATCCAGCTCTCCTCAAAGAGAAGCTTGGTTAGCATATAAACTCCAATGAGGTATTGGCAACTTGACCCAGGATTTGTCTGAAGCTGGACCTTAACTCCACACAGAAACCAGTACCCCGATTCCCAGTCCCACACCGACATCCCATTACGCCACCTCCACAGACACACCAACTACAGAGACATCATTACTCCAAATCTCCAACACCACCCAGATCCCCTCCCCCATACAGATACACCATTACTCCAAATCTCCAACACTACTCAAGACACCCCACCACCACCCAGATCCCCTCCCCCATACAGAGACATCACTACTCCAAATCTCCAACACTACTCAAGACACCCCAACACCACCCAGATCCCTTCCTCCATACAGAGACCTCGTTTCCAGAATACTACCCAGACACCACCCAGACCTACTCCATGTGGTCACGAACTCTCCTTAATAATTTCACCATACTCTCTACTCTCATTCGGCTCCATGATGCTGGGAACAGAGGTGTTCATGCTCTTTCCTTGCCCTTAACTTTGTTCCTTATTTAATTATGCTCTTAGCCTGACGAGCCAGACCCACATCAAAATGTAGGGTCTGGGCACTCACCGTTCGCAGTGCTCAGTCCGAGGGGCGGGATAATCAGTTGTCTTTCAAATTCCATCTGCACGCAATAGGACAGCGGCAGCGCTATGAGTCCCATGCGTTTCCCACCAGTGGAGCTAGTTGGCTAGTTCAAACGTTTGCCAACTTAATAAAAACTCATGTCACACTGTTCGCCAACAGCAACATCCATCTTATTTGTTTTCAAGTAGCAGGGAATTCAAGCCTGATTGAGTTTCGATTTCTGGAGCTCACAAGCCAACGGAGAGTTGCTAGACTAGCCCTGGCAGCAAATGTAATTTGCTGCCGCTAGGGGCGCGTCTAGATTTCTAGGCTATTATGCTCTAATACCTTCCTTTTCCTATTGCTCTCCATCCCTGGATCTTCTGTGTCCTGCTGCAGCTCACCAAATGTTTATTGTATATTGTGCTCCAGTTGACATTCTAACTGGAAGCATCATTATTATTTTTTATTTTATTTTGTGCTGTTACTCCTTGCTGTCTTGATTTGCTGTGTGTGTGTGTGTGAGTGAGTGAGTGAGTGAGTGAGTGAGTGAGTGAGTGAGTGAGAGAGAGAGAGAGAGAGAGAGAGAGAGAGAGAGAGAGAGAGAGAGAGAGAGAGAGAGAGAGAGAGAGAGAGAGAGAGACTCATCCATGCAGCATGATGATCACAGAGACTGACAGGTTGGCCAGGGGCAGGACAGGACAAATGGGGGGATGGATGATA
Source organism: Alosa alosa (assembly GCF_017589495.1). NCBI lineage: Eukaryota > Metazoa > Chordata > Actinopteri > Clupeiformes > Clupeidae > Alosa > Alosa alosa. Next base: position 10,366,176 of record NC_063200.1, read on the forward strand.
TAATGATGACTGTAGAATACATAGGGATGATGTAACCAATGACAACAATATTAATATTAATAATATCAATAATATTAATAGGCATGTACAAAATAACATATGACTATACAGTTGCTGACACACAGACTCCGATGATGTTTTCATGCAGTTCTGCAGGTTAGAGGCTGGCTGTACATCTCCATCGGCTTAACCTTCCTCACTGTGGGCACACCTTAAATGGCAAGTCTTAGCCACTAGAGGGCGCCTGGTAGTTCAGCAGCAGGACAGCAGGACTACAGGCAGGGCCTCCACCGTGCAGAGAGTGTGGAGGAGGGTGGAGGGAATGGTGGGGTAGGAGGTGAGATGGAGAAAGAGTGGTTCAGTGTGTGGGAACCACATCATGAGATAACAGCATCAAGCTGCTGTGCGTTCATTCACGTGGCTGTTTGATGGCTTTCCACACTAGCGAAGCTCAGAATCTACTTTATGTCCGTGTTTTCCACGGGTATACAGGGGACGAGGGAAGTGTTCAGATATGACAAAGGGAAAACAGGACACAGGACACACACACACACACACACACAATAGGTTGGCACCAGCTGGGGGCCTTCAGGGAAGGTCCCCTCCTGACAATGATTGATGAACTGTGTGTCAAAGGTCACATTAGTGGGATTCCAGGAATGAAAACACACTGGCATACGCACACTCCCATTCATAGCAAACACAAAACACACAGGTGCACGAGAGAGAGTGAGTGACACACACACCTAAGGGACACCAGTAAAGTGACAGTAATGAACCAATATCAGCTCAGTCAACACACCATATCATCACATAGCATTGAGCCCAGATCAACACAGTTATCAACAAACACACACACACACACACTGGCATTGGCTCAGAGTGCTGACCAGATTGACAAATAAGCACTCTGGGAATAACACACACACACACACACGCGCACACACGCGCACACCTCTGGGGCTAGCGAGAGGGGCTGTCTCTGCACCCGCTCCAGAAATAGAGCCCTGGAGGGACTTCAACAAGCGCCCAGTGGTCACTGGCCAGCACAGCGTAGAGTAACGTAGCACCCAGTGCTCATTGACCAGCACAGCGTAGCACAGACGCAGTAGCATGACTTGCATAACTGCAGCCATCCGCTCTGGTCAGAGAGAGACATGTGCTGCTGCTGCCACAGAGACAGCAACACAGAGTGCATACACACACACGCACAAACTACAATGCAGTCCAGTCTAACACACACACACACAGGTTGCAAAGCAGTCTACAGTCATCTACAGCCATACAGGATGTAAGTCAGTCATGTCACATACACACACAAACATAAACACACATACACACATACCAGATGTGCTGACGAAGCGATTCTGGAGTGTGACGAAAGCCTTCATTACGCAAGCTTCCTGCTTTAATGGACAACAGGCTTTAGGGCTGGAAAAACCGAGAAGACTAGGAGCCAGCACACACACACACATATATAGAGAGACGCCCATTTCCCCCTAACCAGAGGGTCTACTGTAGAGTGTTATGGGGTTAAGTGAGGTCTTGGTGCAGAGGTGTTCATGGGATGAAACGAAGAGAACCAAGTGGATAATCAAACGCAGAAGACCAATTCATTAGGAGCAGTTTGTTCTTAAATTTTTATTGATACAATCTGTTCAATTGTCCAATCAGGGATGGAAAAAAATTAAATAAAAAACAAGTACTATATATTTTTTTTTTTACAAATCTTTGTATATTTTTTACAAATTTTTTTTACTAGGTCTGTCTTTGCCCTCCTGACATGTTGTTCGGTGGAACGTGTACCCTCCTCCAACTTTATTCCATCTAAATTCCGTCTAAAACACACCGCTGTTGTTTTCACCTCCCATCAGTCCTGAGCCACTTCCTCTGTGCGTTCAGTTCGTTCTGAGTAGCTTGAGTCTCCAAAAACAAGAGAAAAACAAACACGCAACAAAACCAAAAAAAAAAAATACAAAATAATAACCAAAAAATACAAACACAAAACACACTGAAGAGAATGAAGAAATGCAAAATGCTGTTTTTTTTTTTTTTTTTTTTTTTTCGGCAGCCAAGAGAACCCAGCCCTGACTGTGTGGCAGCAGATCCTCCGTGCACCCCACCCCACGTTCATGCACTATGAAACACCACGTCAGGTCTAACACGCCCTATGATGCACTACGATAGCTTCATGTCCCCTCCACTCATGCACTATGAAACGCTATGATAGGTATAAGAAGCTAGCCTGGAAAAATCCAAACTCATTCACCAAGTGAGTGGTGACTCTCGACTGGGAAACGTTTGCAACACTTGCATCACGACGGGCACTAACTTTTAAATCATTGGTCCAGCCTTACCAATCACATTGATCAGAGATTCCTAACGTTACTTCCTATTTCACCTACACTTTTCAAACTGACAATAATCAGCATCAACAGTCAGGAAACAATGCATGTGGGTCTACCTTGCTGTAAATACATTTCTGCATTTTTTGATGTTTGCAGGTGTTTCTGCTTCTGTTTAATCACAATAAGGTTTGGTTTCGTCTTCCCCTCTCGTCGCTGATTGGCCTGACATTTTTGTTGTCTGAAGGGAAACGGTTATGGACTATGGTGTTCCAGACTAGATCTCCCTGAAAGAAGATTTAGGTGGGTGGGGCCAGGCTAATAAGAAGCTGCATGGCTCTACTGAACAGGCCCAGGGGTCAGGGGTCATGAGAATGCACTATGAAACAGCATGATGGGTACAACAAGCTGCATGGCTCTACTGAACAGGCCCTGGGGTCAGGGCTCATGAGAATGCACTATGAAACAGCATGATGGGTACAACAAGCTGCATGGCTCTACTGAACAGGCCCAGGGGTCTTCTGCAGGCGATGAAGAGAAGAAGAAATGTATTCATTTATGCATTTAGCTGACGCCTTATTCCAAAGCTAGAGGCAGCCATGCTAGAGGCAGCCATGCTAGGGGCAGCCGTGGGGTTGCCGAAGGGTTGCCGGTTCGATCCTCGACCTGTAGGAAAAATGTGGGCAGATACCAATTACAAGGGGCAGTCTCCATGGGCAACTCGGGGTTCAGTGCCTTGCTCAAGGGGGCAGATGGGAATGAAACCCATGACTCCTGAGGCTACTACATGCTAGACTATTAAT
>NC_063200.1:10381823-10434323 GCF_017589495.1 Alosa alosa
AGGCTTTACACTATAGTGTGCTGGTTATAGTGCAATCTCCCATAATAGATTTGGAGAACTTAAAGTAGGAATCTTGACAGAGAACCACACTAGAGTAAAAAAAAAAAAAAAAAAACACCTTCTCGTCAATGCCAACCTGGCACTGCCAATTCCACCCCTCCCTTCTCTTCTAAGTTTCCTGAAAAACGTTCCACTCTCCCCTCACGTCCGAAACGTTCGCATTCGCTGTGACTAGAAATAGAGACGCACCCAGGGGGCTACGGGGGACTTGGGGTCAGCGCTGCAGTTGTCCTTCTGGGAAACATCTCTCCAAATCCATACGTTACGGCACGGCACGTGCACTGTCGCCTGAACTTTCAGAGCAGGTTTTGAAACGGGATCCAGCAGTAGATGTCCTTGCATAAGGGCCTTGATGTATGCATGAGACGTGGTCAAACACATTCTAGTCTGACAGGCCTTTTGGTAATTGAGACGCAGTTTAAACTCTAGAATCAGCAATACGGCAGGCTACACAAATTTGGCTATATTCAATAGTGTAACCTAGACCAACTTTGAAGAACATGGAAGTCCACAGACACCAAAGGAAGAAAATGAAAGCGATTATTATATTATATAATTATATATAATTATACTATTTCTGGTCCATACAAGTAGACTATTGCAAGTCTCTCTCTCGATATATATATATATATATATATATATATATTACATACATACACACTGTCAGTTGTTGAGTCTATATGTTGGCTGTTGTAGACATGTAGATGAGGTGTAAACGATCAAATCAGTAGCCCAAAACCTTTCTCTGAGTTGGAAAAGTATGTCTGAAGATTTCGGGTGACATGTCATGGGAGGACGTTTTCCCATGATGATGACTGCTAACGTCTGAGGCAATCTAGGGCAACAGCTACAACAGCGTGTTTGTCTCCGAAACAAAGCGACTTTATAAATGTCCACCGGGCTTCGTAGCACAAGCATTCATACACCACGCGTTCAATTTCCAGCCGCACTTTTCTATTTTACTTAGCCCAGATGTCTATGTTTGGCCCATGGGACTATTAAACAAAATTATTTTGAACACATCTGCCTAATCTCCATGTTAGAGTTGAGTTCCATCTCCCCTTGTTGACACCAGTTTCTTTCCGCCTTCTGCGATTATTCTTGTTGACCTGATAGGCCTCTCGAACCATCAATCAATACAGTGACTCTACGTCTGCAGACAACCTCACAACGTTCATTGGCTGCTATGCTTGTCGCTTTAAAAACAAACGCTCTTCAGTTCTTTAGTCCCACCCCCGAGGCTTCTCCATATCTAAAAGGGAGGAAATTTAGTCCATCGAACTGAATTAATTCTCTGTTAGAGTAGTACATACCAACATTAAAGTGTTAAAAAGCACCTAAACAGGTGACCAAGACTGTCCCAAACCACGTCGCCTGAATGACAACTTTAAAGAAATAAAGATATTGGGTTAAATTTACCGTTTAGTGCAGGGTCCCCGTTGTTACCTGGTGGAGGAGCAGCGTCGGACATCGTGTCTCTGTGTAGGGAGGCTTGCATAAGACTGTCAGTTCAACTCGCACGCACTGTGAGCACACATCGGACGTGCGCGCAATCGCGTAGCGATGATTGACCCCCGCTCGCTTGTATTTTGCGGGCAGAAATAAGTGCAGAGACTACAGCTGCGTTGGCTGATCTTGGAACTGTGAAGGAAAGCAAAGATCGTCCTGCAGTGGAATGATTACGTCAGCAGAGGCAGTGCTATGATAACAAAGAGCCCCGCGTTACGCAACGGAGCACAGTTCCTGCGCCGATTCTCTCACGCCAATCATAACACACCAACCAGTCTTCAGAAGCATTCTAGGCAAAAGTAAAAATTTAAACAATAGAGTCTAAGTCTAAGATGGAAATTATTGTCACTATAGTCTTCTTTAGTTAAACAAGGTAAGTTCTGGCTCAGGACATTTTATGGGGTCAAAAATGTATTAAAATGTAAACATGTAGGCTATCCATTTCATAAAGTAAATTGAGGTAGGACTAATCGTGGACTGCCATAGTTTATTTGCGACATGTTTATTATGACAATCAAAATAGCAAATTTGTATTTTCCAGACAGATCCACTTATTGACATCTGTCAACACATCCCCCATCTGACCCACAAATGGAGATAAGGATGATCCAGGGGGTTGTGACCATCTGACCCTAGGAGTCCATCAGGGTCCTGGGGGGTAGTTTCTATTTGAAGTATGTGGTTTAGAGATGAGTCAACTCTGAGTAAGAGGTAAATCTTCTAAAAGAAGAGCCTTTGTTGTTTTGCCAGGGAAATGACAGCCAGAGGGCTCCAATATTAGAAGGTAACACATACTCAGTTAAAGAAGTCTTTGTCAGAATTCTTTGACAAGGTCAACCACTGCAGCAACTAAATATGTAACTCTAGACTCTGGAGTAGCCCTCTGGTGCACCTTAACCCACTTTCTATCTTGTGACTGAACAAAGACCTGGAACGGCTAAGCGCCATCAGGCCCAGGCTAGAGGGGTATACTACATAGCAAGTTACACATCACTAGGCTCTGTTGTGTAAGGTGTTGACAAACCCTAAACTAGATCTCTATCCTAAAACAGACACTACAATAGCGCTTATCAGCTTTATTCGTGGGAGTGTAAACTACCAAGTGATCTAGCCATTTTTTAAAAAAAAACATCAACCCTGGCTTTAGGCACAATATCACACACAGCATGCACTTCCTTCTCTTCTAAATCTTTTTTTATCCTGGCACTCCAACTAGAACTTATAATGCCGGTACTCTTACCCCTCCAGTAATAGTAGTCTTGACCTGTGCAGTAGTAATTCCTTTGAACAGTGTTATTTTCCTTCTGTAAGTCGCTCTGGACAAAAGTGCTAAATGAATACAGGTCCTTGTAACGCCTTGCTAACCCACTAATCTTGCTTTGTAGTGCACCGCTCAGTCCTCCTGGGGCTGGACACCTCCTGACCAAGAGTTCAGCTCAGGGGAGAAGTACTCATATGGGACCTGTCTGGTGGTGTGAGAGGGAGAGTGTGTGTGCTTAAGTACATACTTGTGCATACTCCTTGTATTGTTCTGTGTGAGAGAGTGAGAGAGTGAGAGAGTGAGAGAGTGAGAGAGTGAGAGAGTGAGAGAGTGAGAGAGTGAGAGAGTGAGAGAGTGAGTATACATACATGCATACTCCCTGGGAAAAATACTGAAATGAAGAGACGACTCGGGTTGTAATGTTTGTTCCATTTATAAATACCGTTTTTTTGTTTGTTTTTCCTATAATCTCTATCTATGTGCTTCTTTCCTGACTTGCATTTTCTCTGCAACTAGAGAAAAGGAAAAAAAACATACAGAATGGGGAGGAGGAGGCTGGGGTACAGTAAGTCACGTCCGGCGCAAGGACTTCCTGGATAAGACCATCAGAGAAGGGGGTTACAGTAAGTCACATATGGTGGCGAGGACTTCCTGGATCAGACCATCAGAGAGAGAAAAGGGAGAGGGGTGGGGGGGCTTCAGCAGGCTGCCCCACTTCAGTGTTCGAGTGAGCAAGTCCACAGCTGGGAGATCCAGTACTGAGTCCAGTTCACTCACGAGTTGGGGATGATCGCCATTTTGCCCCCTGACCACGCAAACAAACACGCACAGACAGAGACAGAGACAGAGACAGAGAGACACACACACACACACACACACACACACACACACACACACATACCGCTCTGTGGGTATAACATGTACTTACATTCTTGGGAGTAGCATGTAAAAAAGTCCAAGCTGGTTCCACACCAGTTTGTTTGGGAGTCACGCCTGCAAGATCTCGCTCTCTCTCTCTCTCTCTCTCTCTCTGTGTATGTGAGTCTGTGTGAATGTGTGCGTCTCCATACTGGGAACGTTTCAGCGGGCTTTTGAAAATTAAGATGACAGCATTCTAATAAGAGCAGAAAACAAACATGAGGCATGGGGCAACGTTTGCAACATAATGTGGAACTTTAAAGAAATTGGCAGTTTGACAAACTCAGAGGAAAATAGCGAATGGCACAAAAAGCAAGAGAGCAGGGCGTTTAAGGAACCGCAGCAGCCTGGTGGGGCCATCTGAACAAACTCAAGGATGAGAAGGGGCAGTTGAGCGGATAAGAGGGGGTAGTTGAGGGATGAGAAGGGGCAGTTGAGCGGATGAGGGGGTATTTGAGTGGGTAAGAGGGCAGATGGATTGGTGAGGGGGTAGTTGGGTATCTGATTGGGTATGGGGTGGTGTCAGTGGGTGATGGTTTGGGGTGGCAGGAGGGCGTAGTTGGGTGTATGAGAGTACAGGTGGGTAGATTGAGGGGGGGTACGTGGATGGGGGAGGGGGTACAGACTGAGGTTGGCACATCATCACCATCAAAATGAGGTGAGTGTCACGCGCCACTGAGCCCTCAAATGGGCCCAACCAACACGGGTATGAACTGGGCACACTCTGGCGCCAACCGAACACGTCATCAAACGTCGCCAGTTTGTCCCATCCAAGGGGGGTTACGTCATGATGGTTATGCGATGCCTGGCGATGGTCAACAGCAGTTTGTTTTTATCCTTTATGCAATCATTTTTTTTTCCCCTCAAATATTTTCCCAGTCTTTCGTTGTTAAGAAAGTTTCGACGGTGTTGACCGAGATGTTCCCCTTCAACGACGACGACAAACAACAACAACGGGTGATCAAATTACTTTTTTTTTTTTTTTCGGCCGAGTGTGGACGGACTTTTTTTTTGTGGCGGGCGGCGGCGCTGGCTTAGTTCACTTTCTCCTGGAAGATGTAGAGGTTGTTGGTGGTGGCCACGGCGATGACGTTCTCCTGCGGGTGCCAGGCGGTGTGTAGGATCTTCTTGTTGAAGTCCAGGCTGTCCACGCTGATCTCGTCCTTCTTGCGCTTGCCGCCGGCGCACACGCGGCGCGGCTTCAGCACCTGACGCGGCTTGCTGCACTCGCGCGACGCCTCCAGGGTGACGTCGTGCCGCTGCGTGCGCTCCAGCATGCGGAAGAAGTTGTTGTAGGAGCCCGTCATCACCACACTGAGAGAGGATATGAGAGAGGGGGAGGAGAGGAGAGAGAGAGAGAGAGAAACGTGGGAGAGAGTGGGAGAGAGAAACGGGGAGAGAGGGAGGGAGAGAGGGAGGGAGAGAGAGAGAAACGTGGGAGAGAGAGGGAGAGAGAGAAAAAGAGAAAGAGGGGGAGAGAGAGGGGGAGAGTGAGAGAAACAAAGAGAGAAAAGGGGGGAGAGAGAGAGTGAAAAGAACAAGAGAAAGAAACAGGGTTAATGTTTTGCCTCTGTAACTTTAACCCTGTACCCAGCTGGCATGAGAGCTGCGCTGTATGTATGTTAAGTACACCTCCCTCTGGGCCTTGAGGGTAGTGCTCTAGTAAGAGGTGCTAGCACCCATGGGCTTGGGTAGTGCTGTAGGCGCTAGCACCCATGGGCTTGGGTAGTGCTGGTAAGAGGCGTTAGCACCCATGGGCTTGGGTAGTGCTGGTAAGAGGCGTTAGCACCCATGGGCTTGGGTAGTGCTGTAGGCGCTAGCACCCATGGGCTTGGGTAGTGCTGGTAAGAGGCGCTAGCACCCATGGGCTTTGGCAGATGCAGGGCTGGACCACACACACTTGGTCAACACCATAGACTGTTCTATATACTGTACAGTCCATGGTCAACCCAGTGCAAGGTACACCATGATGTAAGGGCTTTACCCCCTACTCTGCTCCAGGTGTCTATGTGTACTCCTGGTGAGCTCACTGCTTCTAGTGTGTGTGTGTGTGTGTGTGTGTGTGTGTGTGTGTAACGTACATGGATTAGAAAGTTCAGACATCCAGACAATGAATGTGAATTGACTATCAAAAACCTGTTGCTAATTTCACTGATATAGACACCGAGTTCTACCTCCCTAAAGCCACATGATATGGATACAGAGTCCCTGCACACGGACATTCTACCACCCTAAAGCCACTATTGCTGCAGTGAGTGTCAGATAACGCTCTCAGGATCAGATAAGGCCTGATTTCCTTAACTACTCCATTTTTGTGGCTTAAGCACTGACTGTGTAAACGGTACACGCGAGAGAAATTCAAAAAGTTCCATCTTGTCCTTTTACTCTTTTCTACGTGTTGATTGTTGTATTACGTTCAAAAAGTCCCATTTTAAGCCCTGGTCCTTCCCTGTCTGACTCTAGGAACACACTGAAGGCCTTCGGGCCATGTCCCTGCTCTAGCCCAAAGAAAAGTCGCAGACCTTTCCCCAGACACAGGGGGTTTTACCCTACAGTGGAAATGAACGTGCCCATCATTTCCTATGAGGCAGAACGAATTGGAGCAAGCAGGAAACCCACCCAAGAGATGGTGAGCAGTGTGTGTGCGCGTGTGTGTGTGTGTGTGTGTTCAAATGAAAGTAATAGCTGCTTGCGTACATGTGTATGAGCGTGTGTGTGTGTGTGTGTAAAGGGCTGGTCTGACAGCCACTCAGTGCTGGTTGTGTGAGATAACCAGTGTGCAACCGCACCCAGGGCTACCACAGCGCAGCCAAAAAGACTCTCAGTCTACACCAGTGCAGAAACCCCCAGCCATCCAAATTACCCCTCCGTTGCCCCTAGACGGGCTACACAGAAACTCAGAACCAGCCAAATGTGCAATCTAGTACCTGCAACAACGCAGAGTCTCCCATGTCAGAATAATGCAGTGGTTCTCAAAGTATGGGGTATTTTTGTGCCTATTTTTAATAATACCTTTTTTGTTGACAAGGAAGATCATATATCAAAGTCAAAGTCTGCTTTATTGTCAATTTCTTCACATGTCAAGACATACAAAAGAGATCGAAATTACGTTTCCCACCATCCCACGGTGGAGACAAACATAACATTCAAGTAAACAATATAAAAAGTAAATAAGAAGGCACATACAATGAAGAAATAAGAGCAGCAAAATGTGGGTTGAAATTGTGCAATTTTGCATACAGTAGACAGTCAATATAATAGTGCAAAAGTCAGGCCAATAAATGGCTGAGGTAGTTCTGTTTGACCTAAGTATGCAAGTGGCATAGAGGTGCAAGTTATGTAAGAGCAGCAGAAGTGTGTAGCCTTGCCCCTGTGCTCAGTGTGATGCTGCTTGAGATATTGTTGCCAACAGGTACTACTTGAGGCCTCTGACAGAGGAAGTCCAGTAGCCAGTTGCAGAGGTAGGTACGGAGTCCCAGTTTGTCAAGTTTGCAGATGAGTTGTTGTGGTATTATGGTGCCACGGGGCGGTAATTATTAAAGCAGGATGGAGCAGTTTTCTTCGGCACAGGTATGATGGTGGCAGCTTTGAAACATGATGGGACGATGGCTTGCTTCAGGGAAGTGTTAAAGATGTCTGAAGATATCCTTAAGCTCCTCAGCGCAGTCCTTCAGCGCACGACCTGGGATGTTGTCTGGGCCTGCTGCCTTACGGGTGTCCTCAAGCAGCAAGTGTCCTCTTCACGCTGTCGGCAGAGAGGCACAGGGGCTGCTCGTGTGGAGGGGGAGGGGTCTTCTGTGGGCAGGTGCTGTTTTGTGCTTCAAAGCGAGCAAAGAAGCGGTTCAGATTGTTGAGTAGAGGGATGTTGCCCTCACAGCTCTGTGGCGCGGGCTTGTAGTCCGTGAAGTCCTGAATGCCCTGCTCTGTAGGCTTTGTCTCTGGCCCTCAGCAGCCTGAGGACATCCCCCGTCAGCCATGGCTTCCAGTTAGCCCGAGTAATGTCTTTTATGTGGGTCACATCATCGATGCACTTGGTGATGTAAGAGGTTACAGTGTCTGTATACTCCTCTATGTCTGTCTGGTTGTTGTAAGTGGCTGCCTGCTTAAACATTTCCCAGTCTGTTGTGTCAAAGCAGTCTTGAAGAGCATCGGAGGCTCCCTCAGGCCACACTTTTACCTGCTTACGAACCGGTTTGTTTGCTTTTACTCTTTGTCTGTATGCGGGCATTAGCATAACAGTGATATGGTCAGAAAGTCCAATGTGGGGGAGGGGGGTGGCTTTGTATGCTCCTTTGTGTGTAGTGTAGACCAGGTCCAGGATGTTGTCTCCTCTTGTTGGAAAATCAACATGCTGGTGTAGCTTTGGAAGAACAGTTTTAAGATCTGGATGGTTAAAATCTCAGGCGAAGATGGTGAAACCGTCTGGGTGTGCCGTCTGTTGTTCACTGACAGCCTGGTACAGTTTACTAAGAGCCGCGTTCTTATCGCTGTTGTTGTTGGTAGGCGGGATGTATACTGCGACTAGCAGAATCGCAGTAATTTCCCTTGGCAGGTAAAAAGGACGGCACTTTATGATCATAAACTCCGCCAGTGGTGAGCAGTGTTTGCATACTACTACAGTGTCCCGGCACCATTAGTCACGGATGTAAACACAGATTCCTCCTCCTCGTGATTTTCCTCCCTTTACAATGGCCCCGTCTGCTCGATTGCATGCTAGCTGCTCCAGTTGTACAGCAGAGTCCGGAAAGTTGTCATTTAACCAAGTCTCAGTGAAGACGAGCACACAGCAGTTACTCACTGTCCGGTTTGTTGATCTCAACAGTCGTATGTAATCCATTTTGTTGTCCAGTGATCGTACATTTGCCAGGAGAATGGATGGTATGGCTGGGCGAGTTGGGTTGGCTGCTAGCCTGGCCCGGACGCCTCCGCGCTTGCCCCTCTTCTGCTTCCTCGCACACCACTTCCGACGCTTTCTTTCCGGGGGAGGAGTAGCAGGCGAGTCTGGTGTTGTTGCAGGCCGGAGTAGTCAGAGTTCCTTTAGCGTCTCTGTTGCAAAGTCCAGAACGCGGCAAAACTTGTTTTTGCAGATGTCCAGTAGAAACTGCCTGCTGTACTTGTAGTACGACGTAGTAAGACGAGACGAATACGTAAAACTTTCGGACAAACACTTTTTAAACAAACAAAACACCGTTCGGTTGGGACAGAGAGAGGTCGCTGCGTGTGCACGCATCGCCATCTTGGATGTGTGTGTATATTAAAACAAAATAACCACACACAAACAAAAGAGTCATAAATAGACCGACATATGAGTTCAAATAACATCTGATCCAGCATACCAAGGCGGGAAATCTAACATGGAATCAAAATGCGGAAAAAATAAATAAATAAATAAATAAATAAATAAATAAATAAATAAAATGTTACCATTTTGCCGGGTTGATAGGGTCAGTCAGGTGGGGCTTAAAATTTCCCCAGCTCCAAAGTGGGGAATGACAAAAAACTGGCTGGGGCACCTGCACCGTACGCCGGCGACCCGGGTTCGATTCCCGCCCCGTGGTCCTTTCCGGATCCCACCCTGACTCTCTCTCCCACTCGCTTCCTGTCAATCTCCACTATCCTATCTGATTAAAGGCATAAAAAGCCCAAAAAATATACTTAAAAAAAACAACAAAAAAAAAACCAATCTGTGGGGACCAATCACAAACCGGCTTATCCACCTGGCGCACTCGGATCGTTGGTCTGATTGGTCTATCGGTCTTGAAGGACTGTCCAATTGCGTACAGAGTAATTTGATCTATGCCAGTTGATCACGCCTCTTGTGCAGTAGAAAATGCAGAGCAGACTCCCCAGACTACAGTAATGTTCAATCCTAAAAGATTGAGTTTGGTCTGGTGATAGCTAGGCTACACTCCAGCGATACTCCTCCCTGATAAACAACCAGCTCGCTACCAGCATCAACACAAAAACACACTCACACACACACACACACACACACAAACACTTGCCATGGGGTCTCAGTTTCCCCAGCATTACTAGGCTGATTTCACAGCAAGGTGGACCTGTGCAGTGTTACAAGAGGGGTGCCTACAGGTTCCAACGCTGAGGGAGACCTTCCACAGAGAACCCAAAGATAAGCACAGCACTTACCAGGAACATTACTCAGACTGGCAGTGATACAGGGTTTCAGTGAATGAAAAGGAACTGAATTGGACTAAAAAGACATGCTGGCAGCAGTGTGTGTGTGTGTGTGTGTGTGTGTGTCTCACCTGTCGTTCCCGTTCCAGCAGCACTCAAACTTATCAAAGATGCAGTCGTTCTCATACAGTGAGCACAGCTTACTCCTCAGGTACTCATGCACCTAAGGATCAAACACACAACATTAGAGACTCACTGGGACATGTGTAGTGTGTGTGTGTATGCAACCATTGACATGAAACATTTGGAAATCTACAGTGAGGGAAGAGGTTACAGAACACTGCAAAAAAAAAAAAAAACATTCCTGAAATTTCCTGAAAATCCCAAAACCCCCCCATATTTCACTTGTGACTGGACATCTGTGATGATCATCAGAACAAAGACTCAAGTTTACCACAGAGCTCCTCCTAGTGGCTGTCTTAGTAAATAACATCCAATATTGTCAGACCACATGAACTCTACACTCCTGCGTTGGGTCATGTGTGTTTTATGTACAGCGGTTGCCTAGTAACGGGTACGCTGGTGTCTTTCTCCGCTCCGTCTGGCATGCTGTTTGTCCGTGGAGCGCTTTGGGTTGCACTCTGTGCATGTGAAATGCGCTATACAAACAAAACTGACCTGACCTGACATACACAAACACACACTCAATTAAATGACCCATCTCATCCTCACAGCTTCCAGCTTCTCATATGATCTATCCCACCTCACACACACACACCTACCTGATAAGTCTCCACTGGCCTGTTCTCCATGTTGAGGTCCCAGATCTTGACGGACAGGTAGTCCCGTGTCATCATGTAGCGGCCGCTGTGGCTGAACTTGACGTCCGAGATGGAAGAGATGATCTCGGAGAAGAATGACCTGTTACTCGGATCCTCGGGCTCCTCAAACACTGCAGGTAGACAGACAATCCAGTCAAAATCACATCAAACTGTTCAAAATCCCTTTTAAAAAAGGGTCAAACAAGAGAAAGAAACAAAGACACTGTTTAGAAGCAAAAATATGAACGAAAAAATAAAAACTTTAACTAAGCAAGGCCCACAGGCCTTCGTGTTCCGGCTATATTGACCTTCCTCAGAAACACAAATGACACAAGATGGCGTAAAATCTCAGAGTTCTGTTAACACAATGATATGCTCCTTGATGTGTCTGGCATCTTCTCCATGCCTCTGTACTGGTGTCTGTTCTCTGATCTGAAACTGGACGGATGTGACCGCTCTTCATCTGATCTTATGTAGCCTGGCTCCACCCTTCTACATACTTCCGCTCAGTTTTAATTTCCTCTCAGTACGTCGTCTGTATATTCGCGGGTCTTCTTTGTTTTTTTTTTTTTGTTTTGTTTTTTTGGGGCTTTTTATGCCTTTAATTTGATAGGACAGTAGAGAATGACAGGAAGCGAGTGGGAGAGAGAGTCGGGGCGGGACCCGGAAAGGACCACGGGGCGGGAATCAAACCCGGGTCGCCGGCGTACGGTGTAGGTGCCCCAGCCAGCCGCGCCACAGCTGGGGCCTCGCGGGTCTTCTCAGGCCAAATTTTACCTGTCCAATCAGCGATCAGAGTTTGAGCATGACATACGTCACAACCAAATGTTAGCGATTGGTTATGGCAGATCCAGAGTGGCTCTGGGCAGATCCAATAGTTTTAAACTTCAGAGTACTCGCCTTCAAGGAAGTTAACGCTTGGCAATGGAAAGGGGCCAGACTCTCTGTACATTATGAAATGTACGAGAGTACTGTATGGTAGGACCAGGCTAGTTCTTTTGTACGCATGTGACTGCTCTTCTATCCTGTCGTTCTGTACATGTGCCTGCTCTCTCTCTCTCTGAATCTTTGCATGTGTGCCTGCTGAGAGTTCTGTACTCAGAGCATGCAACATGATCAGGTGTGTGTGTGCTTTGGTGTTTTGTATTATTAAGCTGCGACATGACCAGGTGTGTGTGTTTTGGTGTTTTGTATTATTAAAGTCTACTTCTTTTTGATGTTCCACATTTTACTGCTTATGCTACAAATATCACTTTCACTGCTATGATGCAAATTTCACTTTGATTAAACAAATACTGCCATGTGGCAAAAAAGCTGACAGGTTGAGTTCAGGTGTTGCTTGCACATGCTCGCTAAGTGAGCATCGATGCAGACTTGCTATTTAGGGCATTACTGCCACTACGGCATTATACCAGCTTCCATTTCTGGCAAATTGGCTTTGGGATGGGAGTCAATATGGCAGGTCCCCACGTGAACACACACAAACATAGTGGAATTGGTTAGGGAGAGGGTGTAGGGGCTAGTTTGGAAAAGGCCCACTTACACAACCAGCCAGAACAGAGGCACCCTTCGGGGGCAAGATGTGGCACAACGCTGCCCTCTGCTGTTCTGGAGTGGCACATGCATCTGCTCTGTTCTCTATTGCAGAGCACTGCGCTCGTGGCAGCTTTTATGACCGGTGTTGCCATGACATGCACAGATATGAGGCGCTGTGTGTGGGGCCTACTCTAGACATGTCTGTCCAGGAGCCTGCCCACTCTGCTCTGAAGCTCTGTGTGTGTACCTGTCTACCATCTGAATCTCTGAATATCCTACTGCATTGTTTTTTTTTAATAATACCTTTAAAACAATACCCTAAATACCTATTGGTAATAATGTGGCATTAAAGCAAAACCAATCGGAACATCTACAACAACTGTGTATGTGCTTCCTCTGTCTGTTCTGTTGCCCTGGTAATGTGGCTGTTCTCTGCTTTAGAGTTCTCTGCATGTGCCTGCTCTCTCTTCTAGAATACTCTCTACGGGGCTGCTCTCTGTTCTAGAGTTCTCTCAATCTGCCTGCTCTCTGCTCTAGAATTCTCTCAACGTGCCTGCTATCTGTTCTAGAGGTCTCTGCATGTGGCTGCTCTCTGCTCTGCTAAGTTCCGTGGTACAGTACATGTTCCAGAGGGTTCCTTTTTTAGGCCCTGAACTGACTGAGTCTACAGGAAACAGAACAATGGATCCCAAGGTGACCTGAGAAAGCATATTGTGGCGCGGCAGCCAGACTGCCCACCCGTGCCCCTGCAGGATTACAGCGGAGACCCCTTGTGGTCTCACCTCAGGACACAATGAAATCTTTCCATGATGCCATGATGCAGAACCAGAAAGGCCACACAGCCAATGAGGACTGAGCTTAACGGGGAGGCTGGCAGAACACTGGATCACGAGCCAGTATACTACGTAGTATGTTAGTAGTAGAGTATATTGAATTGGCTGGTATCCTCAACATACTGTATGAAGACCAGAATGTCGTGTGGCTAATATACTTTGTGTAGCAAATATACTCACAACTGGAGGGGATAGGATGAAGGCACTTCATAGCAAAGTATGACGTTACCTACCAATTTTAGTGTGCAGTTAGTGCCAGTTAGTGTTAGATTTGTGAATGTACTTATTTAAAGCACTGCATACAATTTAGACTTGTGAATATACTCACATTTGGACTGGATTTCACTACACTACACCTTACTTAGTGAGGATACTTTGGAGTACAGCCTCATGTGAAACTGATGATCATGCTTGAAGTGCACTATGCCCTAAAACTTGCAAACGTGCAAAATGTTTGTGTTTGAAGTCCAGTAGTATGCCTTAAAACTAGTGCAAATACTCATGTTTGAAGTGCAGTAATACATCATAAAACGAATGCAAATAATAAGCAGTAGTGAGTATACTCATGTTTAGAGTGCTTGTCTAATATGCAGTATGCTGTGGAACTAGTGAGTATACTCACGTTTAGAGTGATTGTCTTGAATATGCAGTATGCTGTGAAACTAGTGAGTATACTCACGTTTAGAGTGCTTGTCTTTAATAAGGAGTATGCTGAGAGACTAGTGAGTATACTCATGTTTAGAGTGCTTGTCTTTAATATGCAGTATGCTGTGTATACTCACGTTTAGAGTGCTTCTCTTTAATATGCAGTATGCTGTGAGACTAGTGATTATACTCACGTCTAGAGTGCTTGTCTTTAATATGCAGTATGCTGTGAGACTAGTGATTATACTCACGTCTAGAGTGCTTGTCTTTAATATGCAGTATGCTGTGTATACTCACGTTTAGAGTGCTTCTCTTTAATATGCAGTATGCTGTGAGACTAGTGATTATACTCACGTCTAGAGTGCTTGTCTTTAATATGCAGTATGCTGTGAAACTAGTGAGTATACTCACGTTTAGAGTGCTTATCGCAGAGTGCCGAGGCGCGCATGTCACACAGGCGGATGGTGCCTTTGCTGCTGCTGTAGACGAAGGTGTTGCACTGGTGGGGGTGGAACTCCGCCGCAGTGATCACCTCCGTCAGCTCCTCCATGTTGGCCGGCTTTATGTCCACAACGTCTTAGAGGTCACAGGTCAAGATACAATAACATGATGTCTAGTCAGAGATCACTCACACGCTAATGAACACAAACACTCACAAACACACACACACACACTCACAAACACACACTCACACTCACACTCTCACAAACACACACACTCACACTCTCACAAACACACACACTCACACTCTCACAAACACACACACTCACAAACACTAACACACTGAAGATGCAGTCTTACTACTCAGGTGAGGTGGCACAAACACTCCACTTAGAGAAGGCGGCCACAGGGATGCACAACTCTCTGAGAGAGACACACACACACACACACACACACACACACACAGTCAGGATACTGAAGCTTCGGTCAGTAATCTCTAAGTGCCAAAGGTTGATGCGGAGGTCGTCGGCGGACAGGTAGGTCTCGTTGTCGCTGTTGACGGAGATGGAGTTGATGTGGTAGGTGTGTGCGTTGGCAAAGATCCTGCGTGGACTGGCCTCCACCATCAGGTCCATGGGCCGGAACACTGGTACCTGGTGGGGACAGGGAGCGAGAGGGGTGCATGAGTGTGTGTGAGAGTGTGTGTGTGTGTCCCAGTGGAGCACTATATATAGTTTCTAGGGGCTTCTCCCTGAAACCTGAAACAGGGGTATGCAAGCCCCACTTCGATGGTGTGTGTGTGTGTGTGTATATATACATACACACAGAGAGGGGGAGGACCAGCACACACCGGCCTCATTTGGAACAAAGCAGCTTCCTGGCTGCCCGCTGGTGCATTTACAAGTGTGTGTGTGTGTGTGTGTGTGTGTGTGTGTGTGTGTGTGTGTGTGTGTAAGAGATGAGAGATGTGCACATACTTGTACAACCCATAGCAATGTTCAGTATGTCGGTGCACCAGCATACCTGTGAGGTATGTGTGTGGGTTTAAGTACAGGCATGATAAAATGCATGCTTGCATTAGTGTGTGTGTGTGTGTGTGTGTGTGTTGGGGGCTGGGGTGGTAGATTTGCATAGAGGTGCTTACCTAGCATATACATATGAGAGAAATGTAACATTGGACGGAATCTGTATAAATGCCATACATGATAAAATATTTTGTGTATGTATGTGTGTGTGTGTGTGTGTGTGTGTGTGTGTGTGTGTGTGTGTCTGTGTGTGTAAATGTGTGCATGCATGCAATCGTGTGATTGTATTAGTGTCTCTGTATCGTCCATCCTCCTCCTTCAGGTTATGTGTGTGTGTGTGTACCCGTAGTGTTGTGATTGTACTGTTGTCTCTGTAGCGTCCATCCTCCTCCTTCAGGTTGTGTGTGTGTGTGTGTGTGTGTGTGTGTGTACCCGTAGTGTTGTGATTGTACTAGTGTCTCTGTATCGTCCATCTTCCTCCTTCAGGGTGTGTGTGTGTGTGTGTGTGTGTGTGTGTGTGTGTGTGTGTGTGTGTGTGTGTGTGTGTGTGTGTGTACCCGTAGTATTGTGATTGTACTGTTGTCTCTGTATCGTCCATCTTCCTCCTTCAGGGTGTGTGTGTGTGTGTGTGTGTGTGTGTGTGTGTGTGTGCACCCGTAGTGTTGTGATTGTACTGTTGTCTCTGTAGCGTCCATCCTCCTCCTTCAGGGTGTGTGTGTGTGTGTGTGTGTGTGTGTGTGTGTGTGTGTGTGTGTGTGTGTGTGTACCCGTAGTGTTGTGATTGTACTGTTGTCTCTGTAGCGTCCATCCTCCTCCTTCAGGTTGTATCCCTCAGGTCTCTTGTCCCGTTCACTGATCTTCCACAGCTTAATGGTTTTATCTGCAGACCAACAGAGACAAAACACTCAACACAAATACTACACAACACAATACACACACACACACACTCACAACACACAACACGATACACACACACACACTCACTCACTAAACACACAACACACACATACTACACAAGATACACACACTCACTAAACACACAACACTACACGATACACACACAGGCTCACTAAACACACAACACACACATACTACATAACAAGATATACACACTCACTAAACACACAACACACACACACACACTACACTACACGATACACACACAGGCTCACTAAACACACAACACACACATACACACACACACACTCACTCACTAAACACACAACACACACATACTACACAAGATACACACACACACACTACACTACACGATACACACACAGGCTCACTAAACACACAACACACACATACTACACAACACGACATGATACACACACAACACACACATACTACACATCACAAAATGACACACACACACACACACACACACACACTCAACACTCAACACACACATACTACACACTCCCTGCACATTCGTCAGAATCTCCCAACATATCGGTCAGATCAGATGCACAACACTAGTCAGGACACATACAAACAACATAGAACTGGGCAGATATACACACACATCTTTGAGCACACCAGAAAGTGTGCATACACAGAGACTCTCTCTCTCACACACGCACACACGCACGCGCACACACACCCTGAAGTGTTGGTCATGAAACAGTATTCACCCAACACAGGAAGTACCTGAGCAGAGGAAGTGTCTGGTCAGAGTGAGAATATGGGAGTATGCATCTCATAGCCTGGTCAGTCAGAGTGAGAATATGGGAGTATGCATCTCATAGCCTGGTCAGTCAGAGTGAGAATATGGGAGTATGCATCTCATAGCCTGGTCAGTCAGGAGTGAGAATATGGGAGTATGCATCTCATAGCCTGGTCAGTCAGAGTGAGAATATAGGAGTATGCATCTCATAGCCTGGTCAGTCAGAGTGAGAATATAGGAGTATGCATCTCATAGCCTGGTCAGTCAGAGTGAGAATATGGGAGTATGCATCTCATAGCCTGGTCAGTCAGAGTGAGAATATGGGAGTATGCATCTCATAGCCTGTGGCACAGTGAGAATATAGGAGTATGCATCTCATAGGCTGTGGCACAGTGAGAATATGGGAGTATGCATCTCATAGCCTGGTCAGTCAGAGTGAGAATATGGGAGTATGCATCTCATAGCCTGGTCAGTCAGAGTGAGAATATGGGAGTATGCATCTCATAGCCTGGTCAGTCAGAGTGAGAATATGGGAGTATGCATCTCATAGCCTGGTCAGTCAGAGTGAGAATATAGGAGTATGCATCTCATAGCCTGTGGCACAGTGAGAATATGGGAGTATGCATCTCATAGCCTGTGGCACAGTGAGAATATGGGAGTATGCATCTCATAGCCTGTGGCACAGTGAGAATATGGGAGTATGCATCTCATAGCCTGTGGCACAGTGAGAATATGGGAGTATGCATCTCATAGCCTGTGGCACAGTGAGAATATAGGAGTATGCATCTCATAGCCTGTAGCACAGTGAGAATATGGGAGTATGCATCTCATAGCCTGTGGCACAGTGAGAATATGGGAGTATGCATCTCATAGCCTGTGGCACAGTGAGAATATGGGAGTATGCATCTCATAGCCTGTGGCACAGTGAGAATATGGGAGTATGCATCTCATAGCCTGTGGCACAGTGAGAATATGGGAGTATGCATCCCATAGCCTGTGGCACAGTGAGAATATGGGAGTATGCATCTCATAGCCTGTGGCACAGTGAGAATATGGGAGTATGCATCTCATAGCCTGTTGCACATCGTTTTGTCATTCACCCCGGAAACCATGCAGAACGCTTCGAGACCAAACGTGCCCTGGTTCTCGCCCTCACACAGGAAGCACCTGATCAGAGCCTATTTATTTATGGGGGGGCTAACCCCTTTTATTTCTCCATATGAGATGAGCAACGGAGTGTGTGTGTGTGTGTGTGTGTGTGGGCCGCCGAGGGCGTAAAGAGTGGCCCTCGCTCCCACACTCTTAAAAATACTCTCCTGTTGTGTAAGGTGAGTATTTATAGTCCATTCGGATGAGAGAACCACAGAGACGGGATCTGACTCATATCTGTGTGATTTAACCGTCTGGGTGGAACTGGACATCTATCTCTTTCTGCTCATCTCTCTCTCACACACACACACACACACACACACACACACACACAAGCACACACACACACACACAAGCACACACACACACACACACACACACAAGCACACACACTCAGAGCATAAGGCTGCATGCCACACACGGACACACACACAGGGTTAGGAGGTTTTTGACCTGGAAGCAGTTTGGGCCAACCATCTCGAGCTGCTAAGGAACTGTGTGTGTGTGTGTGTGTGTGTGTGTGTGTGTGTGTGTGTGTGTGTGTGCGCGCGCGTGTGTGTGTGTGCATGTGCATGTGCATGTGCATGTGCATGCGTGTGTGTCTAGTTAACAGAGAGGCTTCTGGGTTTCTATAGGTTTGTGCAGATGACCCATGTGGGCATGTGCGTGCATACACATATGTACAGCACTGGAAAAAAAAGAAGAGACCACTGCACTTTTGCCTGAATGGTCATCCTACAGTTGCTGAGTGACATTCGAATGAGTTGTCGGTCATATTCAAAATTAAGAGACCACTGCCAATTTGAATATGACTGGCAACTCATTCGAATGTCTCTCTGCAACTCTAGGATGACATCAGAAAAATGTGCAGTGGTCTCTTAATTTTTTCCAGAGCTCTGTATATGTGTATGTGTGTGTGTGTGCGTGTGTATGTGTGTACTGACCATTAGTGGACAGCAGGAACTGGGCGGCATTCTTCTGAGGCAGCCAGCGGATCTTGTTGATCTTCTCCTCGATCTCCAGGCTCTTCAGGTAATCAAACTCAGGCTCATGGCTCTGGAAGGTGCTGTAAACATTGTACTCACTACGGCACTGAGGCTGACTCTTCTGGGGAGAGAGGGAGGGAGAGAGAGAGAGAGAGAGAGAGAGAGAGAGAGAGAGAGAGAGGGAGGGAGGGAGAGGGAGAGAGGGAGAGAGAGAGAGAGAAGGGGAATCAATAATATACTAAATCAATATTAATGTAAAGTTGATGTTATACCTGTAGCTTTGGCAACAAAGACTATTCATTCATGCCAGTGAAGAATCGTTTGATGTGAGAGAAATAGAGAGAAAGAGATAGTCCATTCTTATAAAATCATGGTTTTAGGTGCCTTATCGATGTTGTGAAAAAGGAGGGATAGATGACAGATCAGAGAGAGAGAGAGAGAGAGAGAGAGAGAGAGAGAGAGAGAGATGAAGAGAGTAGGAAAGGAAATGAGACAACAACGCCCGTCTTGACTAATCTTGTACTCATACTAGTGTGTCTGTGTGTGTGTGTAGTGTGTGTGTATATAGTGTGTAGTGTGTATATATATAGTGTGTGTGCAGTGTGTGTATAGTGTGTGTGCAGTATGTGTGTGTGTAGTGCGTGTGTATTACCTCTATGTCCTGCTGGAAGATGACCACTCGGCCTCCTTTGTCTCCCGTGGCAAGAAGCTCCCCTGAGTGGTTGAACTCCACAGTGGAGATGATGTCGGCTATAAACACACACACACACACACGTAGGTTAGCATCAATGGGCTAAATAGTAGCTGACATGATCTGTACTAGAATCAGTTTCTCTCCTGTTCAGTCAGTGACAGCTGTGACACAGCTGTGACACACAGAACCAGTAGATGTCTGCTTTACACACACACACACACGCAGAGCAGTGTATTACTCCCTCAACAGCAGGGAGGGGGAGTCTGGCTCAAGTCAAACAGTAATGCACTCAATAACAGCATCATCTATCTGTCTGTCTCCAACACACACACACACAACCTACTTTCCACTGGCCACAGCACAGTTTCTTTACATCAACCTAGATACTATTGCTTCTGGAAAACACACACTGCCTGTCGCTCTATTTGTCTCTCTCTCTCTCACACACACACCTCTCTGTCTCTTACTTAACCCTTTGTTGGGCAGTGGAGCAGAAACACAATGCTGAAGAAAGGATGCAGTGGAGCCCCATTGTGCAGTAGTGACTGCCTATAGGGGCAGGGGTAGTCACCAGGGTCTTTGTGTGCATGTGTGTGGATATACATACAAACATGTGGGGATGAGAGAGAGAGAGAGAGAGAGAGAGAGAGAGAGAGAGAGTGTGTGTGTGTGAGTGTGTGTGTGTGAGTGTGTTAAACGCAGGGCTGCACGATTATTTACGCAATCGCAAAAGCTACAAATAATCGTGCACAGTTCATTTTGTCACATTTCTGACTCATATTCATTTCTTCCTCATTAATTATGGCACTTCTGGTTGGTTGGTGTGCGTAGTGGGTGAGGGGCACAACAATTCTGATTGGTGAGCTTCACAGTCCATCCCTGTCTACATCTGAAATATTGAACTGAGTCAATTCATTGACATTCAAAAATCATCATATCGCAATATCTGTCACAAAAATCGCAATAAGATATTTTCCCCAAATTGTGCAGCACTAGTTAAACGCTAGCGGAGAAGTTCACAACACGGATGCCTGATGCAGCAAACAGATGTTTACACTGCGGCCTAAAGGAGCGGAAACACAACTCATATCTCAGACGTCAGTGCCTCCTCTAACACGATCACAGACCAGCACCTCCTCTATCATCACATACCAGCACCTCCTCTATCATCACACACACACACCTCCTCCATCACACACACACACACACCAACACCTCCTCTATCATCACACACTCTCACACACACACACACACACACACACACACACACACACACCACCTCTATCACACACACACACACACACAAACACCTCCTCCATCACACACACACACACACCAACACCTCCTCTATCATCACACATCAGCACCTCCTCTATCACACACACACACACACACCAACACCTCCTCCATCACACACACACACACACACCAGCACCTCCTCTATCATCACACACCAGCATCTCCTCTATCATCACACACACACACACACACACACCAACACCTCCTCAATCACACACACACCAACACCTCCTCTATCACACACACACCAACACCACCTCCATCATCACACACACACCAGCACCTCCTCTATCACACACACACACCAACACCACCTCTATCACACACACACACACCAACACCACCTCTATCACACACACACACACACCAACACCACCTCGATCATTACATACATACATACATACATACATACACACACACACACACACACACACACACAACCACCTCCTCTATCATACACACACACCAGCACCTCCTCTATCATCACACACACACACACACCAACACCACCTCTATCATCACACACACACCAACACCTCCTCCATCACACACACACCAACACCTCCTCTATCACACACACACACACACCAACACCACCTCTATCATCACACACACACACCAACACCTCCTCTATCATCACAGACACACACACCAACACCACCTCGATCATTACATACATACACACACACACACTGACACCTCCTCTATCATCACACACACACCAGCACCTCCTCTATCACACACACACCAACACCACCTCTATCATCACACACACACACACACACACACACCTCCTCTATCATCACACACACACCAGCACCTCCTCTATCACACACACACCAACACCACCTCTATCATCACACACACACACACACACACACACACCAACACATCCTATCATCACACACACACCAACACCACCTCGATCATTACATACATACATACATACATACATACACACACACACACACACCAACACCTCCTCTATCATACACACACACCAGCACCTCCTCCATCACACACACACACCAGCACAGGGCATTTTTCGACCAACAGAGAACGCGTTCATGAACCGGTTCCATTCAGAATTCTTTGAACCTTCATTCTTTGACTGCATTTCCACCAGTTTTGAATGGAACCAAGGATGCGTCATCAATAGGGATGTGGTGATACGCTCTACTCGAGATTCAATACGATTCAAGATTTTTGGTTCATGATGCAATTCTCACGATTTGTTTAGTTGAATAAACTGCAGTCAGTGTTTCCCACAGGAATTATGTTAGTTAAGGTGTCTGACCAGGGGAGAGGGGCATATTGGGCAATGTAGCCTATGCAGCAATTAATCGTTCAGCCCTACTCAGCAGTCAACTTGAATGCAACAGTTTTGAACAAATTTGTGCAGAGTGCTAATAATGCTAACCGAAGTTTAGCAACAACAGTCCTTGCTTTCACAACATGTGCATCATACGATTGTTAGCCGATTCACGGTATATTGTTACATCCCTAGTCATGAGAGTTAATGATGTATGCAAAAACAGGACAGTGGTCCCTTAAAACGGCAGGAATTAGCTGTGTAAAATGCTGGTTAATAAATGGCAGGAATTAGCTGAATAAAATGCTGATTAATAAACGGCAGAAATTAGCTGTATAAAATGCTGGTTGATGTTTGCAGTGTAGTGCTAGTTGACTAGTTTTGTTTACTGATGGCAACGGTCGATATGTAGGGAAAACTTAGCCTTCTCCCCTCTGAACGGTAGAATGACTTGCCCACTCCGATTTGCAGGAAAAAAACAAACATTTTTGGTTCAAGCTCTGAACTAAAGTGGCACGTTCAAAAAACGATTTTTGGTCGAAATGCTCAAAATGCTCTGAACGGTTCAAATGTTAGATCGCGAACGGGAACGAAACCCTCTCTGCTGGTAGAAAAGGGCTATCAGACATCAGCACCTCATCTAATTCCTCTACCTTAAACTGCTTTAATGTTTTTTTTAAACTTTGTTGCACAATGTTTTGCATCGCCAATGGTTAAATGAGTCTAACATCCAATGGGGTCTCGTTACTAGTGTCTGTATGTCTGAGTGTCATTAGGCACATGAACCTCCATCTCACTCACACACTAGTGCCTGATAGACTGCCAGCTCTACCTCCTCTCTCTAATCTACCGCCAGCTAAGGTGTGTGTGTGTGTGTGTGTGTGTGTGTGTGTGTGTGTGTGTGTGCCTAGGGGGTGGCTGCCAAATGTCATCCCAATGTTGCCCCATGCGGCGTGGACAGCTGTGACAGTTCCCTACGGAAGCACCCCTACCAGTGGCCCTGCATCCTGACCCCCTGCTATCTTGCTAGCAAAGAACATCTCCTGCCAACACACTCCAGCCTACCGAACAAATCCTCATTTAGGCTTACCTGACTAGAACACCACAAAACATTTCACAACCTCAGGGACTACAGGTGGAAATCAGGCTTATGCAAATGTCCGAATTTTAAAAATGGGTCTCCATTCAATTCATGGATTGGATTCTGAATTGAATTGTCTCCGCCCCATCGGAAGTTGAATTGGAATGACAGGAAGTGGAATTAAATTCATGGCAATCCAAAGCAATTCCACAGTCACACAACAGAAAGAATGTGTTGAATCTCATATACAGGTTACTTTGGAAATGTAATTTGTTACTGTTTTTTTTTTTTTAAAGTATATTTTTTTGGGGCTTTTTATGCCTTTAATTAGATAGGATAGTGGAGATTGACAGGAAGTGAGTGGGAGAGAGTCGGGGTGGGATCCGGAAAGGACCACGGGATCTACTGTGAGTCCATCAAAAATCAAATTTCAAACATTTTCACTGAACTGATCCTACATGCCTAAAAATGGTGATTTTCTAATTCCAAACTTTTTCCAGGATTTGCGTGACCATAGGAACTCAACAACAATACCAGTCTCAGTTATTCTACCCTAGAGCCAATATCAACACAGAACCAATCTACACCTACCAGAAAAAAGACTGCACCTATGATTCTTTAGAGAATGGCACTGTGACTTAGTTGGGTTGGAATGTACAAAGACACACACACTATGTGTTCAGATTCCTTGATAATACATGGGCAGAACTTATGTGCTGCATGGTTGTAGATCAGGTGTGCAATGGTGAAGCAATTCACAACAGACATCAAGAGTGTGTGCCAAGATTTGACTTCTTCCGCGAAACTAGGAGTGCCTAGTACAGACGCTCCCCTAGTGCAACTGACACAAGGAGTGTGTCTATAGAGTCCCACCCATTTTCACTCACAACATTTCAACACTTTTCCATGACTTTTTGAGAAGAACCCTTAATGAAATGTTCATGAACTTTCAAAACTTACAGGTACAAAATTGCATCTCACAAAGACATGGTCCAAGTAATGAATGAAAATTAAACAACAACCTTTTGAATTCCTTTTCTAGTAGGCTAATTAAGCCACAAGTGGAAATTGCATCACGTTCCAGGACACACATGAACAACAGAAAATCCTTGGAAAGTTACAAAACTTTTCAGTGAATCGTGTGGCTTTTTTCAGGTCTGGAAAAATGGATTTTAAAGATTCTAAGATTTATCCAAAATGTCCATGGAACATGGGAATCCTGTCTGTACATGGTGGCTCATATGGTGTGTGTGTGTGTGTGTGTGTGTGTGTGTGTGTGTGTGTGTGTGTGCCAGATTAGCACATTTAGCAGGACTTCTTGTATGTCTGGTCTATCAGGAGCAAAACCCGCAGTGTGTGATGTGTTCTAGCATGGCAGCTCTAGCTGGAGAAGGACATTGGGAGTGTGTGACGGGCAGACTACACCAGCCATGAAACTAAAGTGTGTGTGTGTTTGTGTAACGGGCAGACTACACCAGCCATGGAACTGAAGTGTGTGTGTGTGTGTGTTTGTGTAACGGGCAGACTACACCAGCCATGGAACTGAAGTGTGTGTGTGTGTGTAATGGACAGACTACACCAGCCATGAAACTAAAGTGTGTGTGTTACGGGTAGGCTACACTAGGCATGGAACTGAAGTGTGTGTGTGTGTGTGTGTAACGGGCAGACTACACCACCCATGGAACTGAAGTGTGTGTGTGTGTTACGGGCAGGCTACACTAGGCATGGAACTGAAGTGTGCGTGTGTGTGTGTAACGGGCAGACTACACCAGCCATGGAACTGAAGTGTGTGTGTGTGTGTTACGGGCAGGCTACACTAGGCATGGAACTGAAGTGTGTGTGTGGTGTGTGTGTGTGTACGTAACGGGCAGGCTACACCAGCCATGAAACTAAAGTGTGTGTGAGTGTGTGTTTGTTACGGGCTACACTAGACATGGAACTGAAGTGTGTGTGTGTGTTAAGGGCTACACTAGGCGTGGAACTGAAGTGTGTGTGTTACGGGCAGGCTACACCAGCCAAGTGTGTGCGTGTGGTGTGTGTGTGTGTGTGTTATGGGCAGGCTACACTAGGCATGGAACTGAAGTGTGTGTGTGTGTGTGTGTGTGTGTGTGTGTGTGTGTGTGTGTGTGTGTGTGTGTGTGTGTGTGTGTGTGTGTTTAGGGCTACACTAGGCATGGAACTGAAGTGTGTGTGTTATGGGCAGGCTACACACTGCAAAAACTGCTTATCTAACAAAATCTCACCAAGTGTTATCAAGATAAAAAAAAACTAGTTGGTATTGTTTTCAGTATAAAGAGACTTACCTAGCGCTTTCTTGTGAAAACATTTGACTTAAAATAAGTCAAACTTTTTTTAAATTAAGACATCTCATCCTAAAAACAAGCAAATTTGTCTTGATAAGACTCCTTAAAATAAGTCAAAGTCTTCTTAAATTAAGTCAAAATGTTCTTTTGGGAGTGTGCTAGGTAAGTCTTTTCATACTAAAAACAATACCAAATAGATTTTTTTATCTTAATATAAGATTAATAACACTTGGTTAGATTTCATTTTTTGCAGTGCACCAGCCAAGTGTGTGTGGTGTGTGTGGTGTGTGTGTTACGGGCAGGCTACACTAGGCATGGAACTGAAGCGAGCTGTTCGCGGAGCGTATGCTGCAACAATTACAGAACTGGCTACACCAGATGTGATGGCAGCGCCTGCATTAGAAAAAATGAGACCATCTTTTACGCTTGGGGGACGACATGCTTCAGTTATGTGCCTGGTGGTGTAGCCGGCTTGTTAGGGTGACTGACAGCCAGGACTGGCAGGAGAAACACACAGGGAGGGAGTCCTGGTACGAATGGTCTGCCAGGAGGAAGATGCAGAGAGTGCAGCATATTCTAGCATGGGTTCTCCAGGACACAGGGAGAACATGTTATGAATGTGTGTGTGTGTGTGTGTGTGTTTGTGTGGCTCTAGGACTAGGATGTTCTCCTGTAGTCTGTAGTGTTGTTGAGATATGGGGAATGTAGACAGGAGCAGGAAACTAGGATGGCAGTACAAACAGGAAATCTGTGTTTCAATGTAGTTCCACTAGCAGTAGTGAGATATGGGGTGCGTGTGTGTGTGTGTGTGTGTGTGGCTCCCGGGCGTTCTTACCTTCAGCTACGTCGTCATCGATGGCTCCTTTCACCTGGGAGAAGCACCACTGCACGTCATTGCCCCCGCCTCCGGCTCCTGGAAACACAGCACAGGTGAGAACAGGTGTGGTCACTCGCACCTGCAGCTCCTGACACGACACGCAGTCAAAGCTACCCAACATCCAGCTTACAGCCCCAAACACACACACACACACACACACACACACAGCCCACAACCCCAAACAAAACCACCCAACACAACGGCCGTCTAAATGCCCAGCCAAAACTCACTACACTTCAGACCTATACATCCAAACAGTCTTCTTCTTCTCTCTCTCTCTCCCACACACACACATACACACACACACACACACACACACACACACACACACACTTCAGACCTAGAGCTCTGAACACACCCAAACCCTCTGAACAGTCTGTGGGTCAGAACACACACACACACCTTCCCAATCCCAGACCCACTGCTAGCGTCCCCAATAGCAGTGGCACCATGCCAAGGTGTGGGCAGCACTCGAGCACTGTGCCCAGCGCAGAGGACCGGAGAACAGAGACACACAACAGCTGGGTCCCTACATGCGGCTGTGTGAATCTCAGGAATGGAATGAGGTGATGCCACTAAGCATGGGCCTCCTGTCACACACACCCTCCCTCACATACAAAACACACACTACCTCTCTTTATACACACACACATTCTCTCTCTCTCACACACACACACACACACACACACAGACACACACACACACAGAAGGCGTTACTATCAAAGGTCCAACACAATGACCTGAGGGTCAGGGATCAGTACATGTGCCTACAACCAACAACAACCTGCCGAAAACAAACTCTCACTTTCACATTCAAACAGAATAGGCAACCGACCTCCTTGTCATAGTGCATCAAATATGTTTCAACGAGAGGTCTCCACAGGAAATAGGTGGAAACCTCGTAAATGGTTTAATAACCTGACATGGCGTCCTTTACACTTTATCTCGTATAACTTGGCAAGCCTTTTATGATCGGCCTCAGCCCAGGGCGGCCAACTGCGTAAGGAGATTTCCAAACACAGAAGGAAAAGGCTTTAGCTTGGACATGTGATCTCACAGAAAGCTCAGAAATAAACAAGTTCAGAATTATTCAGTCTGTGAAAAGCTGGTTATGACAATAAGATTTAGATCTAACTTACCAGGCCAGAAGCTATACACCAAACACATTTCGAGGCCCCTAAGCTCCAATGAGATTCAGATCTAACTTAGCAGGCCAGACACATTTTGAGGCCCCTAGATTCAGACCTAACTTAGCAGGCCAAACACATTTTGAGGCCCCTAGGCTCCAATAAGATTCAGACCTAGCTTAGCAGGTCAGAAGCTATAGGACACCTCAAACACATTTGGAGGCCCCTAGGGTCCTTAGCACAGAGCCTTGGGCTGTCATGACAGACTATACAAATGAAGTGGCACAGCTTTGCAGAATGTGGACACAGTGTAGCTCAGCAACACATGACAGTGTCCTTTGGATAATGTTGGGGTTAGCGGTTATTTTACTGGTTTCTGTGGACAGCAAGGCAGTGGTAGTAAGTAAACTCTTCTCTCAATTGCTCTCCCATGTGCACGCATTGCGTGATCGCCATCTCTGTCTGAAAGGCAGAAGGATGTTTCCCCTTTATCAATCCTCCGAACATTTCTTTGCGTCACGACTTCCTGTCGCGCTCAATCCCCGTGGGACCTCACACAACGTGCCTTGTCCCCAAAGTCCTCCCCTAAGCAGTCATATCATCATGACAAAGACATGGCCCATGGACACACTAGATGTTCACGGATCAAGCAGGCAACAAAAGCGAAGCCAGCGGTGGTCAGGACCACTTGTCGCTAGATAGCTCACCATCAACTTGGTAGCGATGTCTCCGTCTCCACATCTCCACAAACTCAGGACCATAAACTGAGTTTGGTGACTGATGTCAAGCACAAACCTACGAAGTGGGGACATCAAAGTTTGTCAATTGACTATCAAGAAGGGTTTGCAGCCAGCTAGCAGGATAGCTGATTTAGGCTACACAGTTATGGACCGCCACAATGCAAGAGGACGGGAATCATATAACATTACATACTGCTAACGGAGCTGCCAACATAGCAAACCCACCAACTTTTATTCATGTAGACGGAACGTCTGAATAATGTGTAAATAAGACCAAATTGCCGGTCGTGCTATTGCGTTGTCAGAGGTCCAACTCATCATTAGACGTGACACCATTCAGCTGAAGTGGGGAGGAAACGGAATGGTCTTGATACCACTGCGTTAGCTGGCGAGCTAGCAGAAATAGCCAGCTATACAGATCTCCCAAGTGCAATGATCCAAGATTCATGAGCAGTCGATGTGCCCGCAATGGAATCGTGATTTTGCTTTCTAATTTGCATGAATTAACATATAACTTTATTTGCATGGGAAGCAAGTTATCAAGCTAATTTTACGTCTAGCCCGATTTTTCCATTACCTGCCATGGCGAGACAGGGAATCTCAGTCTCGATGTCGGACCCCGGTCTTGGTTCGTTTTGCCGGTTGCAGGTTTGCGAGACCTGTTCCTTCTGAAAGATGAGCCGGGATTGTGGAGCTGAAACGCTTGGGTTTTCTTGCCTATTTCACTCTCTCTTTCCTCTCTGGCTGCCTCTCAAACTCATTCACACTCCCTCCCGAGGCAATCCTCCCACAGTCCTGTCCACATTCAAAATGGCGCAACCCCTCCCTGCAATCACGTCATCACCATTCGACCCTCTCCAGGAGAGGATGGCGGGGAGAGATGGGAGGGTGACCGGAAAAGGTGGGCGTAGGCCTACTGCACCGTCTCTCTTGTCAAACTCTAAAGGGAGATGTCTTTAACTATTTCTAAGTTCTTTTTTTCCAATCAAGAGGACAACAGAGAATGATCGCGTGAGGATGTTCAGTGCGTTTTTGTAGGCTATATGCAATGAAGGAATGAAACGCGGCAATGACGCGCTGTCAGTTGCTACTCACTGTCTCGCTATCACTCTCGAATATTATGGTATAATAAATAAGTGTATCATTTTGGCGAAACATAAAACAAATAAACAAAACTATAGAAAAGTAGAATAGATAAAATAGTCTTTAAGTGTGTTTCTGTGGGCTATGCATCTGCACCTCTGTTTAAACATACAGCACAACATTATCTTATTACTTAAAACAAGCCTCATTATTATATCAGTTTAATTAAAGAAAATTATCTGTGAGCATTGGTGTAACCAACTCCACAGTAAACTTCATTATCGGCAATGACAGCGCAATTTAGTTCCCCCGGACTTTGCTGACCTCTAGTGGTAATAATTGCAAATGCAAAAAAAACCTCTCCTCTCTGAGGAGACCTACATAGTATGTTTGGGTCAAGTATGGCTAAATCCCAATGTCATCCCTATGCCCTAAGCCCTGAAACCTCACACACTTACTGTAACTGACATCAGTCGTAAGTGACCAAGTTTGTGAGGGTGTAAGGGTTCCAAAACACTAATACCAGGAATAGGACAGCACCTGTAACTTGTGACCGGTAACCTGCGATGCAGTTGTTTTTCAAGCTTCCAGACTCGCTTTGGGTGACCCCGTGTTTCACGTCGCTGTTTCAACGCTGTATTGTATGGGGTACTGTTTTTCTCAGTTGCTTTGGCGCATTTGTCAGATCAGCATTGAAATTTTCAAAACTGCTTTTTCAAACTCCATCATCTTATCATATCATCATATCATTAAAGGCACCCTTAACAGTCTTTTGACCTTGACATAACGTAACCAACATCATTTTGATGACTCGATCATAACCTCATAACATGAAGAACGGCACTTCTTTACCATTGTCTGAGTGGGTAGGCGATTACCAACCTAGCAACTTTCTAGTTTCGGGTAGGACACTACGCCCCCCCGTCCCCCTCCAACCTGCAGCCTTCTTAGAGCTTAGTTCAGGGTAGTGGTGTGAGATGCAGCCTTCTTAGAGCCTAATTCAGTGTAGCACTGAAAGATGCAGCCTTCTTAGGGGCAAATTCTCTTATGCACGTAAGTCTTGGAAAAGTGGAACTACAGTAAGTGCGTTTCAGTCACATTTGGGCGTTTCTCATGTATACAACTCTTGGCGCATTCTGCCACTGACTTAAGCACTTTTCCAGCTAAGCACATCTGAGGGCTATTTTAAGGTCAAGTGCCACTACGGTGTTCGATGTCGGCAGTAGGCCTAGTTCTAAATACATAAACATTAAACAGAATATTACAAATTAATATTACAGTATAAAAATTGGTGCTTAATATGCTGATACAGCATTCCCATTTCAGTGTCACAAGGTGGCATATTTCATTAGACATTATCCTATCTTATCAATGAGGCTACATTGTTAAATAGGGCGGAACGATGACCTGCATAGCTTTCTAATGCCTTACGCATGGTGGAGTGCAACAGCATGACGGTCATTCATGTAACGAATTTTATGACAAAGAAGCCTTATTGGAGACATTTGTGTGATGCATGCACTTGTTGTTATCACTGGTAACAGCGCTTATTATATTAATAAATGCCTGTTAAAATGCTCAAAACAATGCTCCAAGAAGTGGGGGGACGGTGTTCCCCGGAGCGTTTTTAAGACTGCAAGAGTGGGCCAAATGGATCCATTCATTTTATTCATTCATTCAACCTTTATTTATTCACGCAGGGTCATTGAGGGAAGCTCTCATTTTCAATGAAGCCGAGATTACAGAAACAATGAAGTAAAAAGAGAGAGAAAAGTAGTAGGTATAGGTCTAGGCCTATAAATAAAATAAAACAAAGTACAATAAATAAATAATAAGATAACATACATTACATTATAGAGGAGGAAGGGGAAAAATACATAAAATGTACAATCCGAAGCGCTCCACACACATGACATTGACACATAAAGACAAACAATGCTGGACGGAGCGGCGTAGTCACCAGCGTACCTGTGACATCAAGACATAAACAAACAATTTACAAAATAACAAAAGACACAAAACAGGTGCCGTAATCACCAGCGTACCTGTGACATCACACCAAGACATACACAAATAAACAAACAGACAAATAGACAGAGACAGTAAAGCAAGCCTGTCTTTACAAATACAGTAGGCTTACAGAACAAGACCAGACATAAAACAAACAGACTCAGCACTCATGCAGACAAAGATAAAGACAAACAAAAAACACTCAATAAGTCCACAGGCAGGTGATAGTGCTTCGCCAGCAGTTTAGTCCACAAGTCCCCTTTCGGCCCCGGTGAGCAGATCAGCCAGCAGATGAGGGGGCGGTGGCCGTGGCCGTGGGCGGCTCTCTCTTCTCTCCGGCATGGTGATTAAAAAGTCGCTTGCATGATGTTCCTGTACGTTGCTCCTGGACAGTTCAGTGGCGAAATGTAGGCCTGCAGCTAGATGGCAGAGGTGTGAAAGTTGGCAGGCGGTGGCAGACGGTGAGTTGAGTTCCCTTGGCAGACGATGTATAAGTTCATACCAGCAGCTTCTCAAGGTGAAATCCTGACACAGCTTGTGCATTGACGTCTGTTGATGGTTGACGTTAGTGGATAGCTAGTTAGTTAGCTAGCTAGCATCACTACGTCGACATCCAGACATCCCGTATCCTAGCAACCAAGGTCCGAAGGTTTGAAAGATTTCGCTTGGCAAGTAATCTGAATATTAGCTCCAAGGAGAACCAGATTAACACTATATTAAAATGTAGGGTCTGGGGACTCACCATTCGCAGTGCTCAGTCCGAGGTGCAGGATAATCGGTTGTCTTTCAAATTCATTATGCACGCAATAGGATAGCGCTACAACTCATTGCCAACAGCAAAATCCATATTCTTTGTTTTTAAGTAGCAGGGAATTCATGCCGAACCGTTGCAACTCTGCCATCAATCATTATGTTAAACCTGCCTACCGAGTCTATACACGATGTGATTGGCCCTATCCTAGCTTAATTTTTCCAGCTCGCAAGCCAACGGAGAGTTGCTAGACTAGCCCGGGCAGCAAATTAAATTTGCTGCCGCTAGGGTGCGTCTAGATTTCTAGGCTAATTGAATGGGAGATGAGGAGGATGATGTTTTACGTGGATTGGCGTTCACACACGGAGCAAGGGGAACATACAGTGGTGTTTGTGAAGAAGGCTGGCCAGAGAACAGCGTTAAGGAACCTCCACTCAAAGCACACTGTGCAGAATGTGCATTTCTTACCGTTTATAAGGGACTCTTATTGAAGGGAACCAGGCTTGTAATCCCCTCAGCTATGAGAAATGATGTTCTGGCCAGACTGCATGTAGGCCACCAGGGCATGGAGCGTGCAAGACAGTCAGTGTGCTGGCCTGGCCTGAGCCAGCAGCTGAATGAGCTGGTCCTCAACTGCCGTGCATGCTGCAAAGAAAGGCAGAACAGCAAAGAGCCACTAATTCCGTCAAGCTATCCTGACAGACCGTAGCAGAAGCTGGGAGCTGATTTTTTCTTGCTGGGAAGCAAGACCTACTTGCTCGTGGTAGATTGTGCATCCAGGTACACGCAACTAGCATGCTAGCTCAGTTCGCCTTTGTTACACTTGCACGCCACGGCATTCCTGGGACACTGGTGACCGACAACGGGCCGCAGTTCTCAGGTATGGCTTTTGCAGCATTAGCAGGGTCGTATGGCTTCTGCCACATCACCAGTAGTCCAAAATCCCCACAGAGTAACGGTGAAGCTGAGCGGGCGGTCAAGACCATCAAGGAGTTTCTCAAAAAGGCAGCAGACCCCTATCCCACTCTGCTGTCATACAGGGTCACGCCACTGCAGAACGGATACAGCCCAGCCCAACTCTCGATGGGGAGGCGCCTTCGCACAACTGTCATCGCGCCCGCAACCTCAATTATCTCCCACCAGGACACCTGGAACAGTGATCCATAGCCACACCACCCCGCGTTCCTACCTTGGATACACCTCATGGGACAATGAGACGCAATGGCCATCACCTGATTCCTATGAGCGATGCAATAGCTGACAACATCGGATGGCATTCCTGAGCAGACACCTGCAGAATCACCCATGCAGACTGCTCGTAATCTGCCATCTACTCCTAGAACGAGGTCTGGGAGAGCTGTGGTGAAACCAACAAGGTTGGACTTGTAAAGACATAGGTTTAAGAAGAGAAAACACACACACACACGTTCTAAAGTAATCTGTGTTGAAAAAAAAATGAAAATGGGAAAGAAAATTGGACCATGTCTTCTGGCCAATAGTGATGTACTGTCATTTAGTGAGACTCCAGTAGGAGTGTGCGCTGAGGTATATAAGGCTTTTACCTCAGCTCAGTCTCATTTTTATCTGGGCCAGTATCATTGACTGATGAAACATCCATGAAGGCCTCTGTTCTGTTTAAAGGCCTTGGGGGTGAGTATGGAGCAGTCCCATTACACAAAGTACTTCTGAGATCCAACCAGTGGTTATGTCACAGTGGGGATGGTGCCATCCTTGACCATAGATAATGTGGGTCTCCTAGTGGGGAATGACTTGGCCTGGGGCCTCGTGTACAAAGCTTGCGTACGCACAAAAATGCTGCGTACGCCATTTCTCACGCTCACGTCCGGATGTACGAAGACTGACTTGAACGTGAGAATGTGCGTCCTCCACGCAAACTTCATGTCTGGCGACGCACATTTCTAATGTGTATCGTCAGTTGGCGACACTTTAGAGGCAATGCAGCAACAACATTATATGATGCGAGTCTAGGCCTTTATTTGCACAGTATATTGTGAAACGTGGGTTATTAAAATGATAACACTTGAAGATAGGCCTATGTTTCTAAATTTGGACATGCAACATGCTAAATTCTACTAAGTTATGCAACAACCTATCTATGATGACAACTGTAGACTTATTAGAGGATAAGAATTAAAAGGGAATGTGAAACATAGCCTACACAGCCCCGATATTTGGTTACGCGATTGTTGATGACTGGTTATCAAACATTTCAGATTCTGAAGAGCTTTCCACAAAACCTGTGATAAATGGGGTCGGCTTCACGCATTTGCCCATGCCTTAACATTTGCTGAGTGTTTTCCCTTCATATCTCCGATAGTTCATTTTAAAAGAAATACATATGGGACAGGATCATGCATGTGAATAGAAAGGCTGACTAATAAGTGCGAATATAAGATATTTCCCTGATTGACTGCATGGCTTCTTTGACTTTCCTTGAGTAAGCATTTGCATTATTGTCACACTTGTGTGCAAATATAGGGATATGATCCAGAAATCGTAATGTTGTGGCGAGGTGGCCTGGATCAACTGAGTTCATTCCATTCGGGTGCACGATGCGTGGTACTTGGACACAATTTATTTAATGATTTTTTAATAAATGCAGTTATGTTGTCATGGTCCAAATGCATTCAACCCAGTTATGCGAACCCTGTCACCTACTTGCAGACTGACCAATAATTCTGCCACGGTCTCAGCCTAGCCACTGCCACGCTCTGACACTACTGTTTTTGTTTTGTTATTAATTAATTAATAACAATAATTAAGATGATAAAGACATAAGATTCTTGCCATTTCGTCAGATAAGCACTTCTACCTCGCATTCGCTGGAAATAAACTTTTTTATTCATTTGATGATTTCAATTATTAAACTTTGCAAATTGCAACAGGTTTGAGTATGAATGGATCCACAAATGAGTTTTCATTGTTATTAATATTGCGGGATAGGCCATTTTGTCTTCACAGAGGTCTGCGCTCTCGAGTGGCCTTCTAGTTAGCATATTAAAATGAGTGTGATTGAGGGAGGAGAGAGGGTGGAGTGTAATGCTCGTGCATGTACGCTTAATTTCACGTTAATTGGGATGTACAAAGAAAAGCTGCGTGGAATGCTGCGTACGCACAGTTTCATACATCAGGATTTTTTTGTGCGTACGCAATGTTTTAGTATGAGTCTTTGTACATGAGGCCCCTGGTGATTTGGTGAGCGTGCCTCCTATTGTCAGTTCAGTGCCTTGTGAGTCGCTGGAGATGCTGGCTCTGGAGAAGCAGTGTCCAGAGATCTTCCCAGCTTGTGTGGTTACCCGCTCTCAGTCTCAGAAGGGAGTGGAAGCAACACAAGGGGAGAGGGAAACAGTAGATTTATCTGGCACGTTCTTTGCTGCACTGGATGAACTCCCGGATGCTCAACGGTATGACAGAGAAGCATTGATTGCAGGTCAGAAGAGTGATCTGGTGGTCAATTAGACAGACTGCAGTTAGCTCAGAAGAGTCCTGAGATATGACTGAGGGATTTAATGTGCGGGAGGATATTCTTATGAGGAAGTGGAGGCCTGTTGACCGTCCAGCCACTGAGGTCTGGAGTGTGGTCGAGCAGGTGGTACTGCCAAGGAGTTTTCGAGCTGAGGTTTTGTGCTTGGCTCATGAGGTCCCAATGGCTGGCCATCTAGGCACTCACAAAATGCAGAACAAGATTCTTCAGCACTTTTACTGGCCCCAGTTGCAAAAAGATGTTTTTTTTGCTGATCCTGCCATGTGTGTAAAGTAGGGGAAAGCCTAATCAGAAGATTACCCCAGCACCTTTGCGCCCTCTTCCAGTTACAGCAGAACCGTTTTCAAGAGTACTTATTGATTGTGTTGGGCCATTGTCATTGAGAGATATTAAGGCAAAACTTGAGCTTGATGCGATGATTTCTATCTTCTCACGTTTTGGCCTTCCTGAGCAGATCCAGTTGGATCCTGGCACCAATTTTGTGTCTAATGTGTTCCAAGATGTAATTCCAAGATGGGCCATTGAGTGATATCACCAGACACTAAAGAGTACAATAGAGACCTACGCTGTACAGCACCCTGGAATGTCACTCTTCCCCTTCTGTTGTTTGCCCTCCAAGACTTTGTTAATGAGTCCACAGGGTTCACACCTTTTGAGTTAGTCTTTGGTCACAAGGTTAGAGGTCCTTTGAAGTTAGTGAAAGAACGCCTCAGTAGGGGTTAAGTCATTGAGAGACCTCAGACCCATTAGACCAGCCTCAGACGAGTCCTTAGACCAGCCTCAGACGAGTCCAGGAAGTGACGTCAATTCCGGAAATAAGTACATAATTTACTTTACTCTTTATGGAGAATACAGCTGGAAAAAACGTGTTTTCTTTTACAGTTCATGGAAAAAATAGTCACATTAGGTAGAAGCTTTTTTTATTATTGTTAAGTAATTCACATTTGTTTATTAAATAATCGATCGCGACTGACTGTCCACGAGATCTGCCAGTCAGCTGGAAGGAGCTTGTGATTCACGCATAGGGACTCACGGCAGATACTGCGCGAAATTTTGGTTTATGGCTATCGTTTAGGTGTCCTTCCTATTCATTAACATGAACATGATGACTGACTAATAAATGACTATGATGTTTAATAAACCATTGTAGGCATACAAGTTATCATTATATCACATCAATTAAGTGTTTTCTGTAGGCTAGGCTACATGCTTTAGGCTACAGCATTTAAATCAACAATAGGCTATCAACACGTTTGCAGTATCACTGTTGCAGAAATCACATACAAGAAGGCATCCTCTTGATTGTTTGTACATTTTTGCACATTCCAACATAAGGAAGCAGCATGAGGAAACTTGTCGTTTTTCTGCCTTATTTTCTAACTACTTTTACGAGTCTGCAGTATCACTGAGTACAGCTGTTACAAGAGGGTCTGGCGTCCCTATGTTATGATGCACTTCCTGCGACGCGGTCATTCGTCTCTAAATGATTTAACTCCCTCTCGAACGCCTTGTGAGACAGCCTACCGAGGGGAGTGTCCTGCAGTATGTGGTGACTTTTTGTGACCGCTAGTGGCCCGCGATAACCTCAAGGGTGCGCAAGATCGTATGAAGGCGCATTATGACAAGAAGGCGGTTGACAGAACTTTTAAGGCAGGGGACTGTGTTGGTCCTGTTGCCCATGAGGGGCAGCAGCTTGAGCACTTGGTTTTGTGGCCCATATAGAGTAAAGAAGAGAGCTGAGGACGGCAATTATGTAGTTGATGCACCTGGCCGTAGAACCCAGACTCGACTGTGTCATGTTTACTTGTTGAAAGCTCATGTGGGTCGAGAAGCTCCCACTGTTTTAGTGACTTGTGTGTCTGCCAGCGATCAGCCTGAAGATGTTGACGGTACGGAGGCTGTGGAACCTGTCAGTGTGCATGTCAGTAATTCTGACGCGTTGCAGGGTCTTGACCAGAGTGTCCCCACGGTGAAGTTAGTTTCACTTATCACCTAAGAGTTCAAATAATAGGCTAGTGCAGATGCATAGACTATACTATAGGCATATAGGACCTGGGGAACATAGGGATGACCCCGGCTATACTCTGCTAGTTACAATCAGGTTATAGTAAAGCAAGGTTTAGTGGAATCTCTGTGTTCCATACATGGTGCAAGCAGATTCCTTCAAATTAGCAATAATGATTTTTTGGTTGCATTTTGGGCCAGAAATTAGCATCACCTTGACCACTGCAATATTAACTTTTCGCCCAACCTCTTCATTCGCCTCAGACATGATCTCAGCATCCCAGAAAACCTATGATTTGAAAAAATCTATGAGTTAAAAACAGCCCCTACAAGATTCTTGGTGAGTCAGATGGCTGCAATGTCGTCAAACAGGACGTGAGATATCTCAACATTCTTGTATCAAAACCAAACTTGGTATGGACTGGTGGATTCAGTGGAGGACACACATTCAATTTCTAAGTGTCTCTAAACTTTTGACTGGTAGTGTATGTGCAGTGTTTCCCACAGAATTTAACTCTATTTGTGGTGGTAGGTTTGCAGAATTAACTTGAATGCAACAGTTTTTAACAAATTAGTACAGCGTGGTTATGATGCTAACCAGATTTAAGCACAATGTAGTACAACCTAGAAAATCATTGTGTGGTGGTCAATTTTGATATTGTGGTGGGCCGCCACAAATAAGTCAGTGTATGGGAAACACTGATGTATGTACCGATATATGGGGTAATGACTAAGCTTTTTATTTGCCTTTGTTGAGACACTCAACTTTAACGGTAGATCTTTGGTCAAAAAAGGTTGGGTACCCCCTGTTGTACAACAACAATGGTGTTCTCACAAGCATCACAGTTTATTAGAGGAATCAACCAGTATGGCAGAATGATTGGCCTTTGTACGTATCAATATCATGCTGGACGTGCAGTTGCACATATCAGAATCATTGTATAACACTTAAATGAATGTAACACAGTGTGTAAGTAAATCTGGCTTAGCTAAAGAGTTCCCATCTGGACAGCACCTGTTCTCTGGCGCTGAGTAGAACACAATGTACCACCCCATATACAACCTCTGATAACACAAACATCAAATCAAGTACAAAGATAGTGATTTATGTAACCTAGAGTTTGTATTTCTGAGAGAGAGAGATAGATAGAGTGAGAAAGTTGGCCTCAAACACATACAGAACATTTCACAAAGCATCTGCCATTTCTATGTCTTTTTCCCTTCAATCTTTCTCTTCCTCATAATGTGATGGTGATGATCATTTCAGAATCACTGGCCCACTTCACTTCACTTTTGAGGTTCAGGTCATTCCTGGTCCATGCCTGCCTGCCGTTCTTTTTCCCCCCATAGGCAGAGAAGCAGTCGAGCTCGGAGTATCTGTTCGCCTCACGCTCGGACACCTTCCTGAAGACGACACGACCGCCACACCCTATCAACGCACCATCCCTCTGCGTCATCCGGATCATGGTGGGGGTCGTGTCCACAACCTTTCCGTGGTCCGGCTCAGTGATAGAGTGCTCCAGACTGGAGGGATGATGAATGGTGAGAGAAGCGTTGCCCATTCTAGAAAAAAAGAAAATGGTTGAATATGGCTAGATACTAAATGTACTATGGTACATTTCATTTTTGTAACATTTAGGATGTGCCTTGCCACAGAAAAGGCACACTGTTCTAAGCCATTATACACCCCAAATTGGTTTTGTCATTCAATATGCTATGTATG
The DNA here is from genome assembly GCF_017589495.1 of Alosa alosa. Taxonomy (NCBI): domain Eukaryota; kingdom Metazoa; phylum Chordata; class Actinopteri; order Clupeiformes; family Clupeidae; genus Alosa; species Alosa alosa. The sequence goes on from NC_063200.1 coordinate 10,421,321, forward strand.
GTATGTCTTCAGAAGTCAACGAAAATCAGCCGTAGTAGGCCAACATTCTAAAAACTATGCAAACCTGCACACAACTGCTGTAAAATACTCACCCGATGTATTGGGTCCAATAGTCTCTGTTTGTGTGTGTGTGTAGCTGTCTTCCTGTAAAGTTACAGACAGAAAGTAGACAGTTTTATACACAAACACAAGAAGGTTGGATCTAAATACCAGTCATTCCAACCCTTTGAGTGTGTGTGTCTGTGAATGTGTGTGACAAAATGTTACATTACAGAAAAATACATTGTGTTTCCTTATTCTCTCTAACAGTCAAATACAAATGGACATCATAGGTGTTTTTAAAAAAAGGAAGCTTTCCTTCATTCCAAGAACTCCCTGCTGTCGTTTTTGCTGACACTCGGAGTATTTCCTGATAGTCACATTCTCTGTCAATGTTTTGTGATAGTCACACTTTGTCAGTGTGTGTGTGTGTGTGTGTGTCAAAGTCAAAGTCAAAGTCAGCTTTATTGTCAATTTCTTCACATGTTCCAGACATACAAAGAGATCGAAATTACGTTTCTCACTATCCCACGTGTGTTTGTCAGATTCCAAACCAGGTGTGGTGGAGGTGTCAGTGAAGACATGGGGGGCAATCTTAATGAAACACAATCGGCACCTCAAACCAGAATGTGTGTGTGTGTGTGTGTGTGTGTACTATTACAACCACTAGTTGACGCTGTAGGTAGTAGTTAACTAGTCATTAACAAAATGTTTCCCCTCTCTAGTGAAGTTATCAACAGTGATTATGTAGGCTACAGGTTAATGTGTAAGGGATAATGGACTCCACGGTGGTCTGTTAACAGAAATTAATGCACAGCCCGACGCACAGCGGAGCAAACCTCGTAAGTGCATTCATTTCTGTTAACACACCACTGTGGAGTCCATTATCCCGCTTATTCCACTGTTGCCACTTGCTTTGTGTTCATTTCCTGTTATAATTTTAATCGCTAGAACTGTCTTGTTTGTAGAACTACTTTTTCCCCGACACACTGGACAGGACAAACTGCCGTTACTAAATGGATGGTTGCTACGGCCAAAGGCCAGTCGTTAGTTCCATCTCTCCTATTGTCAAGCGGGCACATCCCAGGATTCTGATGAACTTTAGCTTTGAAACGTCGCTATTTTACTTTGCCTACTGCCATCCATCTAGCTAAAAGCCATCTACGTCATATGCCACAATGTTGCTACGTTCTGAACGTCTGTATTATAGAGCTCGGATACAACGTGACAGTTCGGCAAATTAATATACAAGTGTTATACAGCCAAAAAAAATGGATCTACTTCATAGGTGTTCAAATAACATAATGTTAATGGGGCAGTTTTGCAGTGTGAAGAAGACATACCATACATGACTATGACATTGACATTGCATGAACATAGTTTCGGTTTAAAGTTCAAGCATAGCTACAGGGTGTATAATGAATGCTTAGAATGTAAAATATGTGGCTCAAGGCATCCCAAAGTGCTTGGGGGAGAATACTGAGCCCCTGTAGTTCTGCACTTGTCAGACAACAACTTGGGATTATGTGTCATTTTATCATGTACTGAATCTTAACATTTGTGTTTCATTGTAGCTCAGGATCCTGTGTTTTCTGGCAGGTTTGTAACTTGGTCTTTTGTCAATTTTGGATTTTGCAGTAGGCTACTTGACTCGGTCTGAAGATCTTTTCCTTTTCTTTGCATCTTTTGTCAAGGGTTTTCGCTGCTTCTTCGCCGGCTCTGCCATTATACACACGTTTGCAACAATCGCTAGCGTTTCGTTAGTCTGCGTCTGTGCTGTGGATGCAGGATGTAAACTGATCCTGCTTCAGTCGGCGGGTATAATACACTGAACTTGCAAGCAGGATATTCTTCCTACAGGCAGTAGGGGCAGGCGAGAGAGTCTTCATTCGCCCTGTAATGAGTCTATTAACCATATACCGACTTCCGAAGAGTAATTAACACGAAAACGTTGCCTGGTGTCCCTTTAATGTGGGTGGGAGCAAATAAACATTTTTTTTAAATAAGTGAATAGGGTCATCATCTGTGAATTTCTAAAATGATAAACCACAACTTTTAACAGGCTATGTCAATAGTAAAAATAATTAACTGTGTAAAACTGTTTTGTCGTTGACTATGAGACCACGGTGAAGTTAGTAGGCTACTTCCACTATGTAGGCTACTATGCTGTCTTATGTGTTTCTTTCCTCCTATAGGCTACTGCCACTGTTGTAATAGTCGATAATGGTCTGAGACCTATCACTGGTCTGTGTTAGTAATACCCTATCCTACCACCTTGTGTTATGTTCTTGCATTACGTATTACACCCAGAATGCTGTTGGAATATTCATTCAATAAAGATGGCTGCCGCAGCATATGTTGAACATGGTGACCCCAAAACTTGAACATTACGGCGCTATCCGGCCAGTTCATATTGTGTTCGCGGAGGATAACAGTACAAACTTTTGTGTGATATTTTGCAATGGGTATGTAGATGTCTCGAAGAATAATATCCTATAAATTCGTGAGCAAGTCAACCATGGCCGCCCAGCATTACAAACCTCAAACACAAGTCGATTGGAGCTCCAGAGATGTGTATAACCAATATCGCCTGTGGCACAAAGAGGTTTTGTGAATTGTTAATGGCCCCCTCCATGAGGAATATGTCGAAGTTAAGCTAAATCATGTGTTCATATGGGCAGGTGCATATGTTGAACGACTTGTTGAGGCCAAGCAAGCTGAAGACCCTGGCTGTAAAGTAACCCCAGTTGATGAGCTGCTCACATGCCTTGATGGCATCCTCACGCACTCAACGCACTTTTGCGAAGCCAGAGACAGACATCCCAAGTCTCCCGGAAGTTCCGGGAGTCTCCCGCATATTGATAGCGGCTCCCTGACGCCCGCAAATTAGATAAAATCTCCCGGAATCTATAGTGAGCGATCAAAAGCGTGCATGCGAGACTGCGCATCTGAATGTAGCGCGCACACGACGGGAGAGAGAGAGAGAGGGGTGGTGCGTGTGTGCCTGAGCGCATCCAAGACAGTGAGCATCCTGATTGGCCTGTTTCGCTAAATCAACCAATCAGTTTTCAGTGTAGGCGGGCTTTAATTTATCTCTTTTCTCCCAAACTCTCCCGTCGTGTGCGCGCTACACTCAGATGCACATGCGGTCTCTTCGGAACTTCCGGGAGACTTGGGATGTCTGCATTCTTGAGTTTCATAAACAAGCTGACTTCCCTGAGCAGTCTGATTTTCTCATCGTTGACAAATTAATTCATGGTTGCACTAATGTTGAATGCAAACTGAGTTTGAGAGTGTCAAAGCAGGGATATTACAAGCAATGAAGCTCACACACAGACAGATGCATCACTTAGAGGGCTTGGCGCAATGCTCCAGCAAGATGGCTGCCCAGTAAAGTTCCTAAGCAAGTCACTGACCGCAACAGAGTGTGAGTTTTCAAACATAGAAAGAGAACTCTTCTTTTTGCATGTGAGAAGCTGCATGTGTATGTGTTCGGAAGACGTGTTGACATCCACACTGATTACAAACCACTAGAATCCATTTTCAGCAAGCCGATCAGCCTACAGAGAATGCTTCTGAGACTCCGCACTTATGATGTCCATGTCAAGTATGTTGGTGCAAAACATGTGCCTCTCGCTGACACATTATCCAGGCTGGTCAAACCTGGCTCAGACCCGACAATTCCAGACTTAGATGTCAGCATTGCTCAGGTCCTCAAGATAAGGCACACCCACAGGCAAACCTGCAGGAGGAAACTAAGTGTGATCCTGTGCTCTCCCTGTTAGGCCAACTGCAGCAACGGCTGGCCTGAAAGTATGCCAGACCTCCCAGACACATTACAATGCTACTGGTGTTTCCGGGACGAGCTCTTATTCATGGATGGCCTCATAACGAAAGGTAGTCGAGTAATTGTCCCTTCAACAATGAGAGCAGACACATTACAGCGCTTACATGATGGTCATCAAGGCATATCTGCCACGCTTCAGCGAGCCCGCCGTACAGTTTACTGGCCAAAAATGCAGAATGACATCACTGATCTTATCAATAGTTGTAGTGAATGCCAAATGCACAGTGCAAAGAAACCCCGCCCACCAGAGAGGCAAATATCCCCAACTAGGCCCATGGAGGTTTTGGGTTGTGACCTCATGGACTTCCCTGCTGAAAAAAACAGCTAGAAACTAGCTTATGCTGGTAGCTGGTTTTAGCTGGTCTTTGCTGGTTTTCTTCCAGCTCTTGCTGGTCTGCTGGTGTAGCTGGTTGGGCCACCAGCTGGATATGCTGGCGTGACCATCTGAGGAAGCTGGTCATGCTGGTGTGACCAGCCTGTCTTGTGGGATATAGCTGGTGCAAGATGGTCATGCTGGTGACCAGGCTGGTATGTGTTAGTAATACCCTATCCTACCACCTTGTGTTATGTTCTTGCATTATGTATTACACCCAGAATGCTGTTGGAATATTCATTCAATAATGAATATTCATTCAATTTGGGGCAGCCGTGGCCTACTGGTTAGCACTTCGGACCTGTAACCGGAGGGTTGCCGGTTCGAACCCCGACTAGTAGGCACGGCTGAAGTGCCCTTGAGCAAGGCACCTAACCCCTCACTGCTCCCCGAGCGCTGCTGTTGTTGCAGGCAGCTCACTGTAGCGGGGAAATTTCCCTCATGGGATCAAAAGAGTATATATACTTATCAAAAGAGTATATATACTTATACTTATAAAGATGGCTGCCTTCGCAGCATATGTTGAACAGCCATCATGTAGGCTACTACACTGCTGTCTTACATGTGTTTCTTTCCTCCTATAGGCTACTGCCACTATGTAGGCTACTACACCATGCTGTCTTACATGTGTTTCTTTCCTCCTATAGGCTACTGCCACTATGTAGGCTACTACACCATGCTGTCTTACATGTGTTTCTTTCCTCCTATAGGCTACTGCCACTATGTAGGCTACTACACTATGCTGTCTTACATGTGTTTCTTTTCCTCCTATAGGCTACTGCCACTATGTAGGCTACTACACCATGCTGTCTTACATGTGTTTCTTTCCTCCTATAGGCTACTGCCACTATGTAGGCTACTACACCATGCTGTCTTACATGTGTTTCTTTCTTACGCCCCAAAAGTGTAGCCTTCCTTCTGCTTCATTCCCTACATGCTAGTTCGCTAGTGTAGCCTAGGCTACTGTTTTGACATGTAATAGCAGCTGCCTAAGCTATAGGCTACTGCCACTATACCATGCTGTCTTACATGTCTTTCTTTCTCACGCTCCGAAGTGTAGCCTTCATTCTTCTTCATTCCTGACATCTACATCTACATAGCTCTGCTCATAAATAACTTTGAAACTTTTCTGCCAAGGTCTCGACAGAAGAAATATAGGCTGTCAAACAGTTTATTGGTATTTGCCATGCTGCCCAATTGTCGTGAAATATTGTAAATATTCCAATAGAACTTTAAATGAAGGCAATCTATATTGATGTTTGATCAACAGCAGTCTATGTCGGGATCCATTACACAATTCATTAAACTTGACCTATTTACCGTCTGTTACATCACTTCCGTTTAGTGGATTATAGAGGCAGAATTTATTTTCTCACAATATGTTGTTTCTGGCATAGTTATAATTTTTGTTTCTTTCTGAGAATCTAGTTCCTTCATCGTTTATCTATATGCTTTATAGGGGCTTCCAACCTGCAAGTTGCTCTTAAATGTCTTTAAACTACACATTTTTAAACTAGACATTACCTTATGAAACACTTCCCCCCTGACAAATTCTAAGCCATCTGGCGCGTCACCTTTTGCAGAACACAGAAAATAAGAGTACAACACTTGTCAGCAAGGTACCACATTTTGTTTCCTCAGAACATGAACTCATTTCTTTGAGCCGAGACTGTTTGTCTCTGTGTTACCTGGCTGCATCTCCATGGCAACAGGATTTTAATGGAATCACACAGTCTCTGAGTGAGCGGCCTCGATGCTTTGTTCATCTCAATGGCAAAATAAAAACACTCTTAAATTGGTTAGCCTATAGGATGCTGCCCTCTCCAGACAAGACAGACAAAAAGGCAGAGTGAAGACTCACTCTCTAAAAAACGATTTAGAAATCATGATCCCCCTCAAGCGGACTTGGTCATACATAAATATAAATGTTTATTTATTTATTTATTTATTTATTTATGTTATGTTTATTAATATTGCTGTTCAAAAGTTCGTCCTCACTTGGTTTTGTTAGAAAAGGAGATAAAGGATTCTTTGAGAAAAGCAAAGTTTGAGGGGACACATTTCAAAGGACATTATTTCAATAATAACAATTAAAAAAAAATATATATTATTTCTGTAACCTTGTCGATAACTACATTTCCTATTCATTTTGCTCTGCATTTCAGCTCTTTACAGCACTGGCTCGAGCTTGCTTGCTGGACCTCATGTTCCTGCAACGTTTTCAAGGATTCGCAGCTTCACCAATTATATGCGTAGAACATTCCTGCAACTGAGTGCACCTTATTTTTCAAATTAGATTCATTCATATACGTTTGTACATGTTCAAGGACATGGCCTACATTCACCGAGGAGAGACAGAAGAAGCTGGGGGGGGGAGAGAGAGAATGAGGCTGTCAAAGACAGGTGTGTGTGTGTGTGTTTGGGGGGGATAAAAAGAGAGAAAGCATGAGTTATTATGACCGCCGCACAGCGAAGCGGCGGTCATATAGGTTTAGTCAGATTTTTTTTTTTTTTTTAATTATTTTTCGCATGCCCAAATTTCCGTCAATGATTCCCGGGACACTGAAAGACCGGGGTACACGAAACTTGGTGGGCATGTAACCCCACATGGATAGCATGGAACCATCGTTTTCGTTTTGATCTGTAGCCCCCCCGCTGGACTGGACCCCCCGAAAGGAGGGTAGGGCAGACACAGTTTTCTGTGAATATCTCGAAAACCGTAGGGTTTAGGAGGACCATTTTTTTTTGTATGTTGATCTCAAGGGGCCATGTCAACCCATTCCATAACCACTCATTTCATGTATAGCGCCACCTAGTTAAACACAAAAAAGTCAAAATGAGGTGTTGTAATTGAAGGTATCTGTGACCTAACATAGTCAAAACTGCACGAAATTGGAAGTGTAGGATCATTATGACACCCTCTGTATGCACGACAAGTTTTGTGGAATTCCGTTCATGGGGGGCCACACAATAAATTAATTTATGTTACTATACACCAACTGGCCTGTAGGTGGCGGAGACAGTTTTCTGTGAATATCTCGAGAACCGTAGGGCCTAGGAGGTCCACCTTTTTTTTTATGTATGTTGGTCTTAAGGGGGCATGTCAACCCATCCCATTACCACTTATTTCATGTATAGCACCACCTAGTTAAAAATTCAAAAGCAAAAAATTAGGTGTTTTCATCACAATATCTGGCTGACAAGGTCAAAACTGCACGAAATTAAAAGTGTAGGATCATTATGACACCCTCGAATGCATGCCAAGTTCTGTGTACTTTTCGTTCATGGGGGCCTTACAATAAAATAATTTATGTGTACATTTAGTGACGTACACCAACAAGGATTCGGGACACTGAAAGACCGGGGTACACAAAACTTGGTGGGCATGTACCCCCACATGGATAGCATTGAACCGTCCATTTTTCGTTTTGATCTGTAGCCCCCAGCTGGACTGGACCCCCGAAAGGAGGGTAGGGGTGACACAGTTCTCTGTGAATATCTTGAGAACTGTAGGGCCTAGGATGACCATTTTTTTCCATATGTTTGCCTCCAGGGGTCATGTTAACCCATTTCATGTGCACAAACAGATACACACACACACACACATACATTCACAGTAATCATACGTATGACACATACTCACACAGTAGACATATGTACGCTTGCATGCACAGGCACATACACACACACACACACACACACACACACACACACACACACACACATAACATAAACATAACACAAACAATCAAGAATTTCTCAGAATTATGAACAGGCAAGATGGAGGTGGGGTTGTATAAAATGAATTTTACATGTGAAATCTATGAACTAATCATGTTTTGGTACTTGTTGTCTAGCAGATACCAGTGAGAATTGAGTGTGGATAATGCAATTTAGTGAGACAGTTAGAATCATATAGGCCTTTCAGCATGATTTCTTTTTGTGGAAAAAATGTGCTGGACTGGGCGGCGGTCATATTTTGTACTGCTCTGCGGTACATCTAGTTGTGTAGGAGGTTGATCTGTTCAGGTGTGTGTGTGTGTGTGTGGGGGTTGGGGGAATAACGAGGGAGAAAGCATGAGTTATTGTGTAGGAGGTTGATCTGCTGACCTCTTCAGGTGTAGGTGTGTGTGTGTGTGTAGGGGAATGCTGTGGCACTCTACTTCAGCTGACAGAAAACACATGTCCTGTATGAGAGGGAACCACAGGGCTGCTCTACACACACACACACACACACACACTCTCTTCTCTCTCACACACAAATACACATATATTTACACACTCACACATATGGAAACACAGATGGGCACACAAACAGGCACATACACAAAGGTTGAGATACACTGAGACACACTTAAACACAAACCTAAAGACACACACACACACACACACACACTCTCACACTCACACCACAGTGGAAATACACACAGACATGTAGCAGTTGAAATGAACTCTCAAGTCAGAGCTATAAAATGGTCATACATTACCTAGATCAGGAGTGGGCAAACTTTTTGGCTCAAGGGTCACATTGAAAATTGGCTGGCACAAAAAAAAAAAAAAAAAACCATAGCCTATCATTTAGTATCAAAAGTAATTTTGTGCACTGTCGCTTTAAGAACAATTCACGTTCAGTTCTCAATGATCTTCTGCCAGCTCCGCTCCGCTATGGCTACTGCTGTACCTATGGCTGTGCCCTCTCACAGTTTATAAATGGTCAGTAGTGGGAACTACTGTTGCCTTCATGATTTCCTTTTAAAAGTTTCTTATAAGAAGGAGATATCAATTATCAACAATGAACCTGCCACTCTCTCCCTCGTGAACGCTCAGACGCATTCCTAATTAGGAGTAGCAGAACATTCAAGTTAGATCAGCTGTAAAGGAGATAACTAAGAGTAGGCCTATCATCTCTATGTAACATGATGTTTTGACATTGACATTGTAAACGTTCTCTAAGAAGAGTGAAAAGCAGTTTGCAGTAAAGCTAACCAACGTCATCTATCGCAGGAAAAAAACATAGCGAGCAGCCTGATAACCAAATGAAATCCGGCCCGCAGTTCACAGTTTGCCCACCCCTGACCTACATGTAGATAGCCTAGCCTAGAAATCTAGACACACCCTAGCGGCAGCAAATGTAATTTGCAGCCAGGGTAGTCTATCAACTCTCTGTTGGTTTGCGAGCTTCGGTCAGGCCAATCACATGTATAGAGTTGGTGGATGGGCTCAACCTACAGTAATGACTGCAGAGTTGTGATGGTTCTGCATGAATTCCCTGCTACTTGAAAACAAAGAAGATGCTGCTGATGGCGAACAGTGGTCTTTGAATCACGACTCGAGTTATGTTTTGTATGTGTGTGTCTGCCCACGGAGACTTAACACATCATCTCACACATCTAAAGGATTCAAGTGCAGTATGTACAATTGTTTTTTTTTTTTAAGTTGCCAAAAGTTTGATCAACTAGCCAACTAGCTCCGCTGGTGGGAAAACGCATGGGACTCGTGAGTTGTAGCTATCCTATTGCGTGCAGAGGGAAAGACTCTGCGTTTATCTCGCCCCTTGGATTGAGCACTGCCAATGGTGAGTTCCCAGACCCTTCATCTTGGTGTGGGTCTGGCTCGTAAGGCTATAGATAGTCTGGATCTAATTCGATTCGGATCTGGATTTGATTCTGGTGATGGTCAGTAATTGTTTGAAAAACAATTGTACATACTGCACTTGAATCCTTTAGATGTGTGAGATGATGTGTTAAGTCTCCGTGGGCAGACACACACATACAAAACATAAACCAGTAAACACACAATAGACACACACGAGCACACACACACACACACACACACACACACACACACACACACACAACATGAGACACATACCAGACGAGATACAGACATGCAAACCAGGAAGTGTGTGTCGAGGGAGTGAGCAAAGGTGCTAACACTGATCTACAGTAAAGTAAAGAGCCATCCACATACACACACACACTCCACAAAGCCATTATGTTTTCTATGTTTAACTCCATTTGATCCGACTCCCCATTATCGTGTGATCCACTAAGAGAAGGGAAATCACTACTACAGCAGGCGGCTCTCTGGTGGCGTTTGATAAATGCTCCTCTGTGGCAACAACATCACTCTGCTGATTATTTGAGCCTCCGGCACTGCAGTTACGGCTGCTGCTACTTGCTGCTGTTTTATGAAGGGAGCATGCAGGTCCTAGAGCCACCTGCAGAGGGCGCTCCTGCTCCATAGAGCTCTGGAACTCTAGTGTGGCTGCCGCAGCTCAGAGACAGGAGGGGGGCAGGACAGGCATCCGAAGCAGCAGCAGGAGAGGAGGGGAGATGGAGATGGAGGCCCAGGCTTAAGATGGCAGTATTACCCCAACACACCCAGCAGAGCTCTCGGCTCATTAAGACCATCACAGAGTTTACAAACAAGGGTGAGGAAGGGCCATGACCGCTGTGCAGAGTAGAGGGGGGGGGTGAAAGAGAGAGAGCAAAGAGATGGATGAAGAAAGACAGATGGTGGGAGAGAGGAAGGGAGGGGAGGAGATGGAAAAATGAGATGAGAGGAGAAGAGAGGAGAGGAGAGGAGAAGAGAGGAGAGGAGTCTAAAGGAGAGGAGAGAAGAGGAGGGGAGAGGAGAAGAGAGGAGAGGAGTCTAAAGGAGAGGAGAGAAGAGGAGGGGAGAGGAGAAGAGAGGAGAGGAGTCTAAAGGAGAGGAGAGGGTTGAGGGGAGAGGAGTCTAAAGGAGAGGATAGGAGAAGAGAGGAGAGGAGTCTAAAGGAGAGGAGAAGAGAGGAGTCTAAAGGAGAGGAGAAGAGAAGAGAGGAGTCTAAAGGAGAGGAGAAGAGAAGAGAGGAGAGGAGTCTAAAGGAGAGGAGAGGAGAAGAGAGGAGAGGAGTCTAAAGGAGAGGAGAGGGTTGGAGGGGAGAGGAGTCTAAAGGAGAGGAGAGGAGAAGAGAGGAGAGGAGAGGAGAAGAGAGGAGAGGAGTCTAAAGGAGAGGAGAGAAGAGGAGGGGAGAGGAGAAGAGAGGAGAGGAGAACAGAGGAGAGGAGTCTAAAGGAGAGGAGTGGGTTGGAGGGGAGAGGAGTGGGTGCCGGTGGGGAACAGATGGACATTGCTCAGGAGGCCACACACAGGGCTGTGGTGGCATCTGGGGGACAGTTTAATTCTGACACTCAACACCACCCTCTCACTCGCATGCCAGGCATGCAAGCTGTTCACACACACACACACACACACAGGTACATGCGCGGGCACACACACACACACACACATACACACACACACACATACACATACTCACACACACACAGATACACAGAAACACACACTTCAGCATACACACACATACACATACACACACACACACACACAGCCCACACAGAGTAATTAAACCATTTTTTAGCATGGCTCAGAACCAGCAACTCTCAGGTTGGCTGTGGTCACCTGTGGACTGTACTCCATCACACACACGCACACATTTACTGGAGTACTGTATATGAATCAACACTCTCACCAACAAACACATGCACATGCACAGGTTACCTACTCACACACACACACACACACACACACACACACACACACTCACACTCTCACACACACACACACACACACAAACAAGATACACATACTGTACAATGCACACACAGACACACACACACACACACACACACACAAGGCAGATACACATACAACACACATACACTCACACTGGCACATGACTCATTCTAACCAACAAATACACAGGCAAGCAAACACACATACTGTACACACACATACACATACACACACACTCACTGTGGTCCATACAGTAGATAGATAGATAGATAGATAGATAGATACTTTATTGATCCCCAGGGGAAATTCAAGGTCTTAGTAGCATACAGACATCACACACACATTCACTAACAGCAGAAAAAAGTAATTAAAGGAGAATTCCGGTGTGATATTGACCTAAAGTGTATTGAAACATGATACCGAGTGTGAACGTATGTCTCATAGCCCATCTCGGCTTGTCCCCTGCACTCCAAAAATCTGGCTTAGTTAGCCGATGCTACCAACAGCTTTTTCAATGGTGGTGCTTCGCATCGGGCTAGCCATGCAAATAAATCACTGTTTTACACCATTTAAAAGGCTCAATGTATCTCCACACTTCATTGGTAGACTTCCGAGGGCCCTGACATTTAAAACGAGACATTGAGAACTTTGAAAAAGCACTGGTGGTTTACTTACAAGACGATTTATACAGACAGTATCTTGTTTAGCGTTTGCAGCCATCTTGAATTTAGTCACGATAAGTCGAGCGACGAGTAAGAATGAACAGGTATGATAAGGGATCAGATTCCAAAAATAATTCTGTGGAAATGCATTGATTCCAGTTGCTGCTACTGGAAGAAACTGGAATCCATGCATTTCCACTGAATTATTTTTGGTGTAAAATGGTGTGCATTTGCAAACAGCCAGCCTGACTTACCAGCCAGTCGAGTCGCCCCGCTCATTCTCCCGAACACACACTCACATAAACACCACACATACACAAGCAAAGGCATTCACACACTCACGGTGGTCTATAATTCAGTCTCTCCAACACACACACACACACACACACACACACACACACAAATACTCTGGTCCATAACTCACTCTCACCAACAAACAAACACACACACACACACAGATGCTCACACACTGCTGGACCATAACTCCTTTGTGGATCCTAACCGCCTTTCCATTTCTCTCTT
>NC_063200.1:10439323-10444323 GCF_017589495.1 Alosa alosa
TCACTTACTTAGGGATAAAAGTCTCCCCCAGGCTGTCAGACTTATTTAGCCTAAATTATTCCCCTCTACTCACTTCAATAGATGATGACCTTCAACGCTGGAAGAACCTCCCATTATCCATCATGGGCAGAATCTCAGTAATCAAAATGACAATACTGCCCAAAATAAACTATTTACTCTCTATGATTCCAACCCAGCCCACCCCACTCTGGTTTAAGTCTCTCGATTCATTAATCACTAAATTCTACTGGAAAGATAAGACCCCAAGGATCAAACTCACCACTCTCCAAAAACCAAAAGCACTGGGAGGACTAAAGGCCCCACACTTCCAGCACTATGCCCTGGCCAATCAACTCCACTTCATTTACAAATGGCTACACCCCACCCCCTCAGACAACACCTGGTTAGACCTAGAACAAACAATCTGTAAAGAAATTAAAGTCTCAGATCTCCCTTTCTGCAGCCAGTCAATCAAAAAACATCCATCCTTCAAAGCCCCAACAATTTCATCTACTCTGACAGCCTGGTGGAGATTCTACCACATCACTGATTCACCTATAGCACCATCAATTTGCACCCCGATTTGGAATAACCCAGATTTCACAGTCAATAAAAAAACACTTAACTTCCACACATGGATGGGAAAGGGTATCACTCACCTTCAACACATTCTTCAAGACAATAATCTGGCCTCATTCTCCTGTTTGGTCCAGAAGCACGGCATCGAGAGTAAACACTTCTTACAATACCTGCAAATTAAATCATCTATCCTAAGAAAAATTAACATCCAGACAGCTAACCTTGACATTCCCCCATCAATCTCAGAGCTGCTTAATATTCCCTCTCCCAAAAAAATACTCTCCCAAATTTACAAAATTATATCTCGTTCAGAAAAAACAATTGGTCTGCCATATCACAAATGGGAATCAGACTTATCAATTACTCCCGGTGCCGACTTCTGGACCAAAATGTGCAAAAAACATCTACCTCATGACAAAGAATAGTAATCTACAACTAATACAATACAAGGTTCTTCACAGATTTCACTTCACTGCACATAAATTGGCTAAAATGGGGTTTGGTTCGGATCTATGCTCTCACTGCACACAAAATTACTCAGACACATACATCCATGCGGTTTGGCATTGCACTCCAATCAACCACTTTTGGGTGAGTGTCACAAAATCTCTCTCTTCCATCTTTGGCTGTCACATCCCAGCATCCCCTTCCTTATGCATACTTGGTGATACATCCACAGTCAATTTAAGCAACTCTTGCAATAAAACACTGCTGGCAGCACTGACTATCGCCAAGAAAACAATCCTCATGAACTGGAAATCTAGGAACAATGTTCACATCACTCATTGGAAAAACTTGTTAACAGACTATATATCATTAGTAAACCTATCAACTACAAACTTAATCAATACTCAGGATACAACCTCTCCTTGGTACCCCTTTATCACCTACCTACAGTCCTGACCCTCTTTGCCTGAGATCCATCTCCACACCAACACACTTCATCAACAGATACACATATCCTCGAACACTGGGCAGGGGATGGTAGCTGGAACTATTATTATTATTATTATTATTATTATTATTATTATTATTATTATTATTATTATTATTATCATTATTATCATTATTATTATCATTTTTATTATTATTATTATTATTATTATAATGATATTTGACCTTTTTGTCCCACTTCCTTGTTTATATTGTTCTCTCTCCTCTTTGTAAGAGTCCTGAATATCTCTGTCTGTGTGAGACCCTGAGACTTAATTTATACATCTTAATGTATACAGCTGTCTACAGTTAAAAGGGACTTGTTTTATATGCCACTTTTCTCCGAAAATGTACTCTCACATGTTTGTTAAAAACAAATAAATAGCATCCCCTTCTTCCCCTCCCCCTTTTATCTCTGATAACTTTTCTAATTTCACTCGCTCTGCCTCTGTCATTGTTATTCTGCCGGGGCCCCATTGGATGGCTTGGGAGACTCGGCCCTGGCGGGTCGCTGTGTGGGTTTGGCATTGGTTGGGTCCTGTAGGTTATCTATTGGCCCTGGGCCCCCGTTGTGCACCCCCCTCATACACTCATGCACATGCCTTGTCCTGGAAGCACACAGCACACTTACTCTCTTTTAGTTGCACTACATATTAGGTGACATTCATAAAACATAAACAAAACTACAAAACAGGCTAGGGTAAGGGTGGAGTGCAGGTAGATACCTCATCAGGTGTCTATCTGCATGCCTCACTTATTTTAATGCACACATTACAGAGGAGGCATACATCTTACACAGGGTAAGTGTGGTGTGCATGGGGAAATCCTGACAGATATTCACCATGCATGCCCACTTCTTTTAATGCTACACACTAGATAGAGCTCTCAACCTAGCCATTCGCATACATATTTAGGTCAAGAGTGGCGTGTTGGGTGGAGGTCTGGGGGCGAGGTGTGGTTGGTCATGGTAGTGGGGGACGTGTGCATATGCTGGGGGCCTGGAGGGATTGGTGGCACGCAGGTCCTCCCCTTTGTCAGCTCATCGCCATAACTGCCAGGGCTGGGTGGAACTGTGGCCATTAATGGGTGCCCAGGTTGTCAATCAGTCAGGCAATCAGTTATTCGTATTATTACACTCATCTTTAACAGCATAATTACAACTCCTCTCCTCTGAAACCCTCCCTCTATGTGTTCCAGCTTCTCTCCTCCTGGCCCAACAGCAAGCCAACCTTACACATATGCACACACACACACACACACTCACTCACACACATACATCCTCACACACTCACTACCCCTTAGGCCCCTTACCCCCATCCCAACACCACCTCATTCACACTCTCAGAGCTATCATCCGCACCCCCATCCCCCCTTCTTGTCATTCCGGTCATCAATTTCATCCCTGATAATCATATCTGTGATCATCCTGGACGCAAATCATCTTTAGCCTTTCTGTTATTAATGTTATGTTGTGTTAAGAAGCCATGTTAATGTGATATCTTGTTAAGTTACAGTATGTGTTTGTGTAATGTACATCTGTTTGTCTGATGTAGTATTCTTGTGCATGTCGTTGTAGTGTTGCATTTTCTGTAATGTCAATGGTGTTTGCAATAAAAGGAAAAAAAAAAAATAAAAAAAAATAACTACACACAATTCATCATTTATTAAGCCTTTGTTACTTATTAGTTAATGGTTTGTTCATCATTAGTAATTTCTTGTTCATACATAATTTATCATCAGTAAAGCATTTGTTCACACATTTATAAATGGTTTGTTCATAGTAAATAAGCCTTTCCAAAAATATGTTTGTAAGTACATGATTTATACTTAATAAGTAATGAAACAACCACTTATAATGAAATCATTTTCATATTATAAACCAGTTGCAAACTATTACAAAATGCTTTGTTCATCATTTATAAAGCATTGTTCCTATGTTAATTCTCATAAATAAAGTATTTGTACACACAGTTATAAATGGTTTGTTCATAGTAAATAAGCCTATATCTAAGATATGTTTATGAATTAGATAATACTTAATAAATGATGCAATATACACATGCACTAAGATTTAGTTAGGGTGAGGATACATATTTTATAAACCATTTCCTAATACTACAATTCATGATTAACTCAGGGGTTACAAGTGGTTAGTTAATGATATTTTGTGAGCTTATCTAAAGTGAGGACTTTCTATGCCTTGCAACACATTTTCAAATGAGTTGTAAAGATTACATTCACATTCATTCATTTAGCAGAAAAGCGACGTACACATGTCAATTAAATTGAAGGCCATTGACATAACAGTGAAAGCTGGGAATCGAACCCCCAACTTTTCAGGCTACTCTATGCTAGTCGAGCTCCTTATCCACTACACTACCTTGGCCCAGATAGAAACCCCTACAACTATGAAAGAGTTTCTGTTTTCTTCTAATACACACTGTTATTAAACATCTGTAAACTATTATTAAATGCTGTATTCTTCATTTGTAAAGCATTATTCCTACATTCATTTATTTATATTCCCTTTGCATATGTTTGTGTAGACTTCAAACATTTTTGAATTTGAGCTTACAGTTCTGTTATTATTCTGTGTCCTTTACATTTATTTAATAGGTATTGTAGTTAGGCATATTAATAGCCCAATGATACCTAGAAATTAGGCTGTTGTCTGTTAGGCAATGTACTGTTTAGCAGTCAGAATTTCAAAAACTTCTCGGGAGAGAAACTCTCTCAGAACATCTCTCAGAAAATTCCTCCAACGTCCCTGTAGGGAGTTATTTATAATTTGGCAGAATTGTTTCACTTCCCTATCCCACAACCCCTACACTTTTAAAAAGCTTGATACGCCTCTGCACGCACACACACACACACACACACACACACACACACACACACACACACACACAGTCCTACTGTGAGCTTTCTGCTCTATTGTCCTGTCCTTTCCACACACCCTGTCTGACAAACTCACAGCTCTGTCTATGGAGGCCTGTGTGTGTGTGTGTGTGTGTGTAGGACATAGAGTGAGAGAAAAGTGCCACTGTATCACTGTGATCCCTGCAATCGTCACTGTAGTGATCTAGGGATAGTAATATTTTCTAATATCATTGCTATCACTTTTTATCCTAGTTTTTAGTTTCCAAATATGAAATCAAATGAATTATGAATCCTTATAAAGAGAAGTATTACCTTGCCTGCTCTACACACACACACACACACACACACACACACACACACACACACCAGGATGGGCCGTGTACAGTGGGAATGAGTGGAGTCACTGTTTCACACTGTTTGTTATTTTCTGTCTGTGTAATGTGTGTTCACGTTCACATCACAAGCCCACCCCTCCTTCACAGTTGAGACACCACACTTCCCAACCTCTCCAAAAGCTCATGTTTATATTTAAAGGCATCTGCAGTGCTGTGTGGCATAGAGCAGTTGGAGCCCGGAGAGTAATCAATGCAGTGGTAAGACATCTGATA
>NC_063200.1:10448532-10453532 GCF_017589495.1 Alosa alosa
GTTAACTGGTTTGCTTAGCTGACTGTTTGTAGTGTGACTCAGCTTAGCAGCAGTATTTTCTTGATAGTAGGGGATGTGTTAAAATAGTGATAAATGTTTGATATTGCTGCATAAGTGAGCACTTCATGCTCAAAGGGGGGAATGTCGTGACTTTTATTGACATATATCCTTTAGTTTATATATATTTTATGTAGTATCTTTATTCTGTGTAATATCACTGTTTTGTGAAACTGAACTCTGTAGTATGTTCAGTGTGGGGGAAAGGAAGACTGGTTTAAGGGAAAGAGCAGATGGCTGACAGGGTCATCAATAAGGTTTGGCGCCAGGAAATGTGATCAAAACCTAAAGAATGGGGGAATAACAGGATGAGAGGGCAAAGGTGAAGTACCATTACTTGGTCAGTTATCTGTAAACAAAGAGGGTCTTGTCTGGGATGACTTGAAGGGGTATAAAGGCTGGACAACAGCCAGAGGATGCTAGCTTACTGAGCTTACTTTGCTCACTGCTCACTTTCTTACTTCACTTACTTGCTTGCTTCACTAACTAATGCTCCGGAGTGCATTAAAGCCATCATCTGCAGTATACATCCACAGTGTGCGGACTTCTTTTGATGTTGTATTATTTAATGTGGATTTGACACCACATTGTAGCCAACTGTAATGATATTTTTCATAATATTAGAAAAATTATCTATGTATAGTATAGTATATAGTCTTTTTTGATCGCGTGAGGGAAATTTGGTCTCTGCATTTATCCCGGCTGCCCGTGGCCTATTTGACCCCCCAAAACAGATATTTCTGTCTCTTTGGGGGGTACTGGGTCTTCATCGGGGGGTATAGTACCCTTTTCAAAATTTCCCTCTTCAAAAACATTGAACATGAAATTCAGTGTTGGACCAAAGACTGGACCTGGTCATCTGGGCAGACATGGTATTTTCCCGGTGGGTCAATGCACCTTGGTGCTGATAGAATTTGATTTTTAAAAACATTTCCCCAACATTTCTCAGCAAACTTGTAATCCGTTATGAAGCTTGTTGGTTGCCCGGGATGTGATTGATTTTGACCAGTGTCAGTAAGGGTTTTCTGACCACATGTCAGGAGTCATCTTCACATCAGTCAATATTGACCATCTTTAGCACCAAGGTGTCATACTGTACACATTCATCTCCAAGCCCTTGCAACATCTTACACTATGACATTTGAGCTCCTCTACATCACCAGCTGCCACAGCAGGCAATTTCATTGGCTGATACCCACAAATGATGAACAGCTATATTCATTTTTCATTTTTGTCAACTTTATGCTTTTCGGTGTTTAATGACGGAAGAACCTTTCAACCTTTCCACCATATTTATAATTTTAAATGATAATGTGCCCAGTTGCCAAAGGGAAAAACATGATTTCAGATATACAGTATCACTATGCAAAACACAAAACAAATGCTTCTAGACATACACACACACACACACACACACACACACATACACACACACACACACATACACACACACGAGTGTTTAATGACTTCTTTAAAGGCTTCTAGACATACCACCACACCTGCACACAGAAGACTGCCTTTAGACAAACAGTATTAATGTAATTCAGAATGCACAGGAAAAAAGGATGCCGTTGTTTAATATTCCTCTGGCCTCTAGTCTCTGCCTCAGTGCTGCAGGAGTTTGCTTGCATGCATTAACATTAGGCTGCCCTCAGAAATGGGAATGTTTCTTAATAATAAAAGTAAACAAAGAACAATGAGATTATGGATAAACAGCACTCAGCCGTGGAGCTTTATTAAGCTTTAATAAACATTTAACCAAATAAACAAACTCACTGTGCTTCCAAATATAATAAACACGAGACAGAGAGTAACACAGAGTTACCCAAGGCAATTTTCAACAAACATGCATACATGACCAGGGTACAAACCCTGCAAAAATAAATAAATAAATCCATACAAAAAACTCTGATGGAGAGTGTCCACAACCAGCACAAAAGTGCAGCTGGCACAAGCATTTTCCAAAAGCATCCTTAAAATCACCACAATGTGAAACGGCTTTAAAAGCAGAGATTCTGTCTTGGTGCTCACACAATAGCAGGGATATCCGAAACCGCAAAGGCCAGCACATGGAGCAGAGGCACACACACACACACACACACACACACCACACATCACACACACAATAGCAGGGGTATCCGAAACAGAAAAGACCAGGGCCAGCACATGGAGCAGAGGCCGATGGGTGGAGAAGCCAAGTGAAGGCCGGGGTATAATACTGTAGTACACCTCCCCGTGTGCGCGCGCGCACACACACACACACACACACACACACACACACACACACACAGACAGACAGACACACACACACCCACACACACACACACACACACACACACACACTCTACACACACACACACACACACAGACACACACACACACACACACACACACACAGACACACACCCTTGTGAAAAGGGGAAAGCTGCTGAGAGAGGTAGGCAGCACAAACCCAGCACAGGCACCAGATGCATACTTCCCCCCGAGAGGGTAAACACTGTTTGTAGGGCGTGAAATGGATGCCAGGCTTTTTTTAATGGAGTTAAAAGGGAAGGGGAAAAAAAGAAAAACATGAAATAAAAACTAACAAACTGCCTGTCAGTTCACTCCAGGTCATCAGAGAAGGAGCGAAGCATCCTGGGACGGACGCCCTTTGTGCCTTTTTGAAGTTTTGTTTGTGTGTGTGTGTGTGTGTGTCTTTCTGTCTTTGTGTGTGTGTGGCGGGGGAGATTGCGGAGCGTGAGTGTCCTACAGGCGGCACACCTGTCCAGAGAAACACCTGCGGCTAGGCCACGGCGCTGCTTTGCCCCCAGGGGCAGTAGGCCACGGCGCTGCTTTGCCCCCAGGGGCAGTAGGCCACGGTGCTGCTTTGCCCCCAGGGGCAGTAGGTCAGGGCACCAGGCCGGCGGCCGGTTTAAAGGGTTCAGCCCGGCACATGAAAGTGCATTACCAAGCACAGAGGGGAGAACAAAGAGCCGATGTTCCGACATTAATAATCAATAATGCAATGATGAAAACAGCGCGTCAGCACAGTTTGGCACGTTTAGCATGTTTCCGAACACGTGTGATCTATCACAGGCACACGTTTAACCTGGTCAAGCCCTTGGTGGACCGGGCGTAATTGTATTTTAACTGGAGCAAGCAGAAAGTGCAGGCAGGGTCCTGCTGGGTGCAGTGAAAGGAAATTGGTTTAGGCGAATGGCTTTGAAGGTGAACGGGGTGAATATCTGAGACTGTTTAAACTGAGACAAAGGCAGATAGAGTATGCGCAGCCTTAATACCATTTACTGTAGAAGTGAACACACATACTATAGACTAAGTAGCTATAACACACATCTTATACGCTAAGTAGCTATAACACACATCTTATATGCTAAGTAGCTATAACACACATCCTATTGGCTAAGCAGCTATAACACACATCCTATAGGCTAAGCAATAGGCTAAGAAGCTATAATACACATCCTATAGGGTAAGCAGCTATCACACATCCTATAGGCTAAGCAGCTATCACACATCATATAGGCTAAGCAGCTATAACACACATCCTATAGGCTAAGCAATAGGCTAAGAAGCTATAACACACATCCTATAGGCTAAGCAGCTATAACAGATCCTATAGGCTAAGCAGCTATCGCACATCCTATAGGCTAAGCAGCTATCACACATCCCATAGGCTAAGCAGCTATCACACATCCTATAGGTTAAGTAGCTAATAGCACCACTCCATGTATAGGGTGGCCATACATCTTACACAGACCTTGCAAAGGGTGACCAGATGTCCTGTTTTTGTTGGACATTTCTGCTTTTTAGGACCCTAACAATGTGTCCAGAAGGTATCCAAAGCATCAAGAATGTGTATCAATTAGATTGTATCATAAAAAGCTCTTCCTACCTGAGTCTCTCTATTGACTCCACCACCTCATATAACAACTTAGCCAAACGTGTATCTTGTACAAGCCCCATAATCAAATCACTATTAATCAAACGGTGTCTCAGTTATTATTTTGTATCCTGTTTTTGATATAATTTAATATAATATAATATAATATAATATAATATAATATAATATAATATAATAATTCCTAAACTAAAACAACATTAACAGAACAATTACTACTACACCTCTCATTAATAATAAGAAAAAGAAAAAGTGACAGATAGCTATTTGAGCCCGAGGGTAGCCCTGCAGGGCAAACAACATCCTGCTACTGACCTAAAGTGAACTCCTTTAAAACAAATCCTGCCACTGACCTAAAGTGAACTCCTTTACAACCACCAAAGCTGCAGGATTTAACATAAAGACATACACAACAACCAAGCCCAGGGGCGCTGCTAGATAATTTGGTCCCTATAATAGATAATCATTCTGGCTCCCCGATAATAGTATTATTCGGGGGGCTCTCTGGGGACCCCCTGTCAGTGCTGGGCCCTTAGAATCATCCTAACTTCCCCTCCCAGCGGCACCGCTGACCAAACCACTAAATCAAGACTGTAAACTTAATAAACACCTGAATGCAAATATATTCAGATGAAACACTAATCACAAACAAACACACACACACACACACACGCACACACACACACATACACTGATTAAAACATCTAGCACAACAAAAGATCATATTACCTTGCCCATCTTGAGCATCAGCAGAAAAAAAGAGAGCAATTAGAAAGTGACTGTGCAAAATCACATCAAACCAGCAGCAGGACGTCTTTGGCAAATTAGCTCACTTGAATCCTGTTGTGATTGGATGATTGCTTTTGCTCTGTAAATCAGAGAGGTGAACGAACATCCAGGAACTTATCTTCATTTCCGTCAGGTGATGAAGAAGGTGACCCTGGTTGTCCGTTCCACTGATAAACCACATCGGACTCACGTGGCTCATCCTACGGAAGGAATCTTCTAGAAACTTCAATCTCTAACCACCATTCTCCCATAG